>NC_056740.1:155684278-155881778 GCF_019279795.1 Protopterus annectens
CTGATTCTATACACTTCATTTAACCCCTCTGAAACTGAACATACAAGTATTGTACTCTGGCTAAGCATATCAGTTGTGTCTACAGCAAATTGGCAGCCATTAACATTCTTCAGGTATATATGATCCATACAAAAATAGTTTCACACTCACTGGCTACAGGATGTTGGACTCTGGCCACACCTAACATACCTATGGAAATGTGAGGGTGAGGCATTGTCAGCAAAAACAAATGTGGCATTGTTACAGGATAGTATATGCTTATATCAACATGTACAGTAGGAATTGTGATACTGCCCACATTGTTGACATTCTGAGTATTTGTGCACAAGTGTGCATTACAAACAACCCCCCCCCTGCAAATGCAGATTGACTTGACATCCATGTATTGGTATGCAGTGACTGCCACAATGACTGATACAGTATTACAGTGCTGAACACAGGAGGCTTACCCGATCGCTCCTCTGCTGCAGAAACTGTGGTACCCACCTCCACAATGTATAGGGTGATTGATGCTTGGGAGCTGGTGTTTGATCCCAGGTTCACCAGGAATTCCTCTGTGGCTGGGAGTGGCTGTTCTGTTGCAGGCCCTCCACCAGTGGCAGCACAATCCCTAGCCAAAGCAGTGGCTCTTTACTGTGCAGCATTTATCATATCTGTTGCCCGGTGTTGGACCTGCTCATAGCTTCTTTCCTGTAGCCCTACTTGGTATACTGCTGTGACAAGGTGAACCCAAAGTGCAGCATGTTGCTCATGATTCTGGCGACTCCTGGACAGCACTATGTTGTTATGCAGTCTGAGGCCATCCGGGATCACATCATTTTCTGCAGCTGAAAATGGTGGGTGCCTCCATCTATACATCCTTTCTGAAAGACAAGAAGGGGGGAACACATCACAGGAACACATACATTGCTCTCCACTATGTACACCATCCACATTGGCCTGCACTGTCCTCCGCTAACTCCCACATCATACCCCACCATCTATCCACACAGTATATATGTGGCTATCAGCAACATAGTGGCAATACCAGTTATGTCCCTGTGTGCTGTGACGGAGTGTGTTGTATCTCTCCACTCTCATCAATGCCATCTACCGTGGTATGTCTTTATGGGCAACATCACAATACCATGTCATACAGCCACTGTGCAACAAATAGGTGAGTGTTGCTACAAGTATATGGGGACAGTCCAGCAACATAAATGTGATGCAATGACAAATGTGCTGTAGGATATTTTCCCTGTAGGTGTCTGACTTCTCCAGTACACAGATGTTTGCAGAATGTGTACGTGTGCCTGATATATGTGGACTCTTTGCCAAAAACAAGTGGATGTCTGGCAAACGGTTGGACAATACTTAATGGTTGAGCTCAGAATGTGGAGAATCTGGCTGTCACATGCCAGAACCCTCAGAAAACAGTTATGCTACAGTAATATTTGCTACTGTATTCATTCCCTTACTTTGTATAATCAGTGTACACACTCTGTCGCTGAGGTCAGGCCTGTGTCTCCCCACTACTACTGGCTATGACCTGAAGTTCTGCTGTAGGGGGTCACCAGGTTTGCTAGACATAGCTCTCAAACGATGAGATATGAATATCAACTAAACAGTGACCTAGCCAGAGTACATCAGGGACAGTCAGGGACACCTGTACAATGTTTGAACTATTCCTGTGTGACATTCACAGACTAAGAGGAGTTGAATGACAGTACATCATGTAATATGCCAGCTGTGTCCACCATTACTTACTGTCATTATTGTCTAACAGACAATCCAGTAGCATTCATACAGGAGCTGACCATTGTAGGAGGGACTGAAAGGGCCAGAACTGCGATCTACATCACAGCAGGCAGAGTTGAAAGACATGCCTGTAGGTGCTAGACAGCAGATTATCCCCAATATGTCATTTCCAGAGATGTACTAGCGGTCCACGGTTGTAATCCTTATTCCCCATAACTGCATCCTCCCATCTGCATCCCATTAAATGGGGACTTCTATTACATACCTGGTAGAGTGCTGTACTCATTTTTGTGCAGAAATCCTGAAGAAAAATGCTTCTTAAATCACAGTCTGTCTTGGTAAAGCAAGTCACAGACCTGTTTACCATAGGCAGCTGTTTGCCTTTTGTAGGTAATGCTCATTAACAAGTGACTGCCTGTGCACCAATCCATAGCTCAGACTTGTTAATTGCATCCAGAACAGCTGGGTTGCACTTTCAATAGCCAATGGCATGGCACAACAGTTCTATATTTAACAGCCTTAATGTAGGCCTTGGCCCCTTTCCTAGTCTGTGAGATGGACATTATCGAGGTGTGGAGACTACAGCATTGCAGAGGATAGGTAAAAATACTGTCCACTGTTGGGATTTATGTGTCATGTCCACAGTTTTGCATGCTATGTTTGGCCATTGTGAAATGACTTTCTGGTTATGTGGCAGTTCAGTGTTAAACAATGTGGGTTGAGGTCAGTAAGGGGGAAGACAGATGTGAGTGTCATACGTCATATGCACCAGAATATGCATGCTGCTGCAATAGCTGCTGGTCTATCAGCTGTGTATGTTTGTAGGGGAAGACTGTGACAAATGTCCCTGTTGCTTGACCTTTGAACCCCACTCCTTTATATATGGGTGTTGTGTGGATACCTTATTCTAGGGGCTTATGAGGTATGGTAGGTCTGTAGCAGGTAGATGAACATACTCCTGCATATGTTGCAGGCTGCAACTGCTGCATTTTTCCCAGGAATCATACTGGAGAGTGTGAACACATTGGAGGACAGCAAGCTGTGTGTGTCAGTGAGGGATCAGTGTCAGCTCTGTTGTTACAGCAGAGTCAGAGTGAGGGTGACCATAACGGTTCAGGTGAGGCATGTGCTTAAGGTACATATGTTATGTAATAGTGCCATTCAGAGAATGGTAGGTGACATTTAGGAAGCCTATACATCTTTGTGCAGTGTGTTCCTACCTATAGGCCTTTGATGTGCTAACATGGGTAGCAGTGAATGCAGTAGCAGCAACCTGTTCTGTTTAAAACTGCAGGACTCAGTCATTATTTGTTGTATTCACAAGCATGTCACTGAAGTGCAATACACTGGATTTGAACTCAGGACAGTGGGTGGCAAAATGTACAGCATGCTAGGAATTTAACAAACTGAGTTACTGAGTCAATACTACAGCAGGTGTATTTGGAAGATATATGTGCATGCATACAATCCGTTACACTTTGTCGCCTCACAGTAAGATGCTGTCCGGTTCGATTCTCAGCTAGAGCATCTTCTGTGCGGAGACATGTGTGAATGGGCATACCTTTGTTGAAGGTTGTGCATCAGGCCTGGCAAGCCGGTAAATAAAAATCAACTGCCAATCATTAGCGGACCGGAGTTCCACTGTGGTGACCCCTAACCAGGAAAAGCCGAAAGACACAAACAATACAGTCTGTTACACAGGATTTTCATAAGCATGTCTGTTCACATGGGTATGATGTGTGACGCTGAACTGTCATGATTTTCTAACCTCAGTCTGTACTGACTTGCCAGTACTTCAGCACACAGAATAGGTTTTGTGAAAATTGTGCCAAAAGTAGGTGGCACAATGATGGACATTCTGCAACAGTCTGTGCAGTTGACGGCTATACTTGCTATCCCAGGCCTCACATACATCCATCATTATTTATCTGGCTGTGTACTGCTTTGGTGTCTGCATCACAGTGCAAAGTACACTGTCAATTTTCACATTATATGTACAAGCAGTGTGTCATTGGCAATCAATATATGTTTATGGAAACACCTGTTTTACTTCAGAGCTGAGTGGCCTAGTGGGCTAATGCACTATGCTGTAGTTGATGGGGGCCTGGGTGTGAGACTTGGCAGGAGTGATTATTTTGCAGATGTACCTAGCAGTTTCAGAAACAGAGAAGGTGATTAAAGCAGTTTTAAGCAGGTTTGTGTGGAGTGCTGCTTAGCTCCACTTAAATCCAAGCTAATTTTAAAAAAAGAAAAGAAAAAAGGGGTGATAGGAAAGTGGTGAAATGGGAGGACGGCAGGGGTAAAAACATACTGAATAGCAGGTAGGGATATTAGGACAGGTGTAAGAAAGGACTATAGCTCACCATTTCTTGTACAGCAACAGCTGTGCAGGTTGTAGAGGATTTGGAATTTGGACCCTCACACCCCAGAGAGAGAGGGGTGACGGTAACATAAATGTGTGCATTAATTATTGTAATAATTGATTGCTTCCAGTGGATGTGGGTGCAAAATGGAGAGCTATTTATGGGGCAATTTTTTTTTGGGAACAAATGCCCCTTTTTTAAGGAGAGAGTGGAATGTCGGGGAAGGGAAATCGGTACATGCAGGGAGTAAGTTGGGAAAGAGAGGCTGCATTTGCAAACAGACAAGACAGACAAGACAGCATACAGGGGTGGTATGAGACATATGAGGGGGGTAAATACATTGGATGGGGAGGGTGTTGTGGAATCAGAGAGCCATGTGCCTCCAGATGGCAGCAGTGACACTGAGCTCCCCACTCATGGGCAGTCAACACTACTCCTTCACTGCCCTGAAGGTGGCTGTGCTGGGGGCTGGACGTCGGGGCCACCGTGCCCCTTCGGGTTGATGAGTCTGTCCTCAGTCTGGTGCAGGAGATCCTCATTGCCATGACACACGATCCTGTGCACCATCACTGGTAGCTGTTCCTGGGTAACAACCCCCCTCCACACCCACTCCTGGGGGGGAATGGGCCCCATCCCCTGAGGCAGTTCCACCCATAGGTGATGCAGGTCCAGGGGAGGGGGCACCACTGGCTTGGGTCCCAGACATGCTGGGACCCAGTGCCACAGCTGGCTAAGGTAGGTAGGCAGCTCACCAGGAACCCTATCTACCCAGTCAAGCTATGGCATTGAGGTATTTCAAAGTGTATAGGTTAGTAATGAACAGAAAATTTAGTTAGTTATAATAGCATGCCAGAATGTTGCAAATAACCCAGTAACATAATATTGCATAGCATATGGAACACAATAATAAGTGAGATAACAGTCAGTATAGTAACAGGATACCAATAACAGTTACAGCATAAGGCCAACAAGGTATGTTAGTATGCAACCATTGTAATACATAACAATAATAAAACAGAATGCCCAACATAACATTTTGAGAACAACATATATTAATAGTAAACCATAACCAATGTATAACAATAATAAATTATGATGCAGATAAGGCGTGGGGGAGAGAGAAATACAGTCCATTATTACCAGTATAGGCTATATTGTTTGCAACAGTACTTTTATATACTCTACAGGTCTGACTTACTTTATATATATAAGTGCCCTTTAGCTTCTGTAGCACATACATATCTCTCAAGCTATCCACATGGGACAGTATAGGCCAAGCTGTTACACCTACAGGTACACAACTACAGGGGACTATTACATGTCAGGGGGACATATATGACTACCAAGGTGTACTGTGGACTAATGTAGTGCGACTGTGCTATTGACATAAATCTTGTCAATGATAGATCTGTGACTGAGGGATTAGGCAACAGTGATCACAGTCCGTGACACTTGAGAGACATGTATCGTGCACAGTACAGAGAGTTTACGACTATCATGCCGTCCTTGACAGGCATGGGGTTAGACTATCAGCAGACACTCACAGACACACCAGGCATACAGCCATACCAAGATTACACAATTTATTTATTGTATTAACTTTTATTAGTACTAGGTTCATAGGTTGGTACTAGGCTATTTGCCCTAGGGCCTGTACAAGCCTAGCCATAACAATTCCCTGGCTATTTCTTCCCACAATATTTACTTCCCTGGATCCCTGTCTAGCAGGGTGACTGATGTGATCCCTGGGGTAAATTTCCTATCTTCCATACAGTCATCAAGGTTCCTTTTGAAGAGGGCCAAGGAGGCGCTCTGCTTGACATGTATTAGGCAGTCTATTCCACAGTATGGGGAGTCTCTGGGTCAGGAACCTATCCCTCTAGCATGTTTTGTTCATTGCGATGACAAGGTTTAGGTCCCTGGAGTGTGTGTCTCTGATGGATTGGGATTTCTTTAAGTGTAGCATGTCCAACAGCTCTGGGTTTGACATGGTCTTGTATGTTAAGCAGAGATCACCTCTGAATAGACAATATGCGACAGAGTATAGCTGGAGGTTTTTTAGTCGGTCAGCATAGAGCATCAGCTTTAGGCCTGTGATTCTTTTAGTGAGGGGTTTCTGTGGCCTTTCCAGTTGTTGCAGATGTCTTGTGAGGTACATACCAAATGGGGAGTTGTACTCTAAGATGGGTTTAATGAGGGATGAGTACAGTGGGACAATGACCTCTTTTTTTCTGGATGAAAAGCCCTTAGTGATGAGGTGTGCCACATAGAAGGATTTCCTGACTGTTGTGGCGATGTGGTTATCGAAGGTGAGACCACTGTCCACCTGTGTGCCAAAGTCTCTTGTCACATTTTCGGTGTTTAGTGTACTTCCACCTATGTGGTAATTTATGGGTACATGGTTTTTCCCAAAGGGGATAACTATACACTTGGCACTGAGCTTGAGCCCATGGCTCTGGCACCAAGCATCTGTTTCTGTAAGGCCCTTTTGTAGAATATCCACATCATTTGGGGATTCAATAATGGCTCCCAGTTTGCAGTCATCTGCAAACTTTGTTAGCCAGAGTCCCTTGGTATTGGCCTGTACTTCAGTGAAGTAGATGCCAAACAAGAGTGGTCCCAGGACTGAACCCTGAGGTACTCCACTTGTCACTTGTCTGGAGCTGGATTTGGAGTTGACTACTTTTACAGTGTGGGTTGTTAGTAAGCCAGTTGTCAACCCATCGAGTGATGTAGGGATTATGCCCTGCTTAGTACGTTTATCTATGATTCCAGAGTGGGGGATGGTGTCAAAGACCTTGGCAAGGTCTAGATATGCTGTGTGGACCGAAGTATCCTTGTCCACCGCTCTGGAGATTGATTCAAAGAAGTCAATCAGGTTCAGGAGACATAAATTGCCCTTAACGAACCCAAACTGGGTGGGGTCTAGTGTTTGAAGGTTGCCAATGTCTTTGTTTATAAGTTCCATGGTAATACGTTCCACAGCCTTGCAGATCAGGCTCATCAGACTGATGGTATGGTAGTTCCCAGGATCTAAGATGGATCCCCCCCTTGTGGAGTGGGATAACTGTAGCTGTATGCCACTCAGTGGGCATGAAGCCTGAGGTGAAGCTATGATTAAACATGACACTTAGGTGAGGTGCCACTTCATTTTGTAGTTCATGTAGTACACAGCCTGGGATGCTGTCTGATCCCATGAATGCTGTATTCTTAGCTTTGGAGAGTGCATTTATTTTACCTGTGTGGCCGTGATTACTGGAATTTGGCAATCTTTCAGTATTGAGATGGGCCCTTTAGGGGGTGAGAGGAGGGTGAAGTTGGAACTGAATCGATCTGCCAAGATATTGGCAATGTCCTTATCAGTATATTAAATGCCATTCTGTTGTAGCTCAGAGTAAATCTGAGCATTGCCATTTAGATTCTTGACATAGCTATAGAATGCCTTGTGGCTGTCTTTGGAATCTTTGACAATTTTATTTTTGTAACTAGCTTTGGAGGATTTTATGAGGGATCTCAGCTTCTTACTTAGGCTGGTAAGGGAGTTTTTTGCATCCTGGGATTTTCCTCTTTTCTGCAACAGTTTCTTCCTTCTGTTGTATAGTTTGTTTATAACAGGGGACCACCAGATTGGCTTCCTTTTTTTGGAGGAGGGCGTTTTCGTTCTATTTGGGATGGCATGATTCATGCATGAGTGAATGTGGTTGTACAGTGCTTTAGTGTAGGATTCATCAGTCGAACTTTCAGTTCCCATCTGCATGGGTGTCATGAAGTTTGCCACTTCTGACTTGAGTAGCATGAAGTCGGCCTTGGAGAAGTTTTTTACGGATGTTTCCTTACTGGGGGGGGGGGGGGTGGGATGTGGATGTCAAAGGTGATTAGTTTATGGTCAGACCTAACCAACAAGGGGGTGACCACTGGTGTGGAGCATCGATTTCCCATGTTGGTAATGACCAGGTCCAGGATATTGGAGTCCCTGGTGGGACTATGGATTAGTTGATCCAGGGTGTTGGAATTTATGAATTCCAAGAACTGTTGGGCAAAGGTTTGGGTACACAAGTAGTTTTCCCATTTAATGGCAGGGTAGTTGAATTCACCCAGTATTAGGGTGTTTGGTTGTATCTTAATATTTTCCAGTATGTTTAGAAAGGTGCAGTGAGAATCTTGGGGCATGGTGGGGAATCTGTAGCAAGCTAAAATTTGGATTGCAGTCTTACCTCGTGTTAGTTGCACTTAGAGAATTTCGGATGCATTGTGTTGGGCAACTAGCCTGGAGGTGTGAATATCCTTGGTGAATATGGACACTCATCCACCTTTAGTGTTTCGGTCCTGGTTTGTTGGCTGAAAAGTGTGGTAAGAGTTGTGCCCTGGCATTGCAGGGATGCTCTCTGGAGTCTTGAACCAGGTCTCAGGTACTGCACAGATATCAATGTTCTCCATTTTTAGGAGTGCCTCGAGAGAGTGCATTTTGAGTTTTAGACTTCTAGCATTGAGTAGCATTACCTTCAAGTTTTGCATACTTGTAACTGTTATGGAGGTGGTTTTGTCCTTTGAGTCTTGCCTAAAAAAGACACTATAGGGGTTGCAAGAGCCTTACCCAGTAACCTGAATCCCAGGGGCGACAGGTGCAGACCATCTCTGGAAAGGCATCGTGGTTTGTTGATCATGTCATCACAGCAGACAGATACTGGATCCCCTTTGAATGACACCAGAAGCTTAGCCAATTGTTGAAGTCAATCATTTTGTCTTTATACTGTGGTATCATTCTGGGTGAAGGCAGGATGCTATTCAGGGCTAGGGTCATACCTGCCTGGGTCAGGTAGCCAACCCATCACTCCGATATGGTTTGTACACATCACATTGCTTTTATTTTCTGATGTCTTATCACCTTGCTGAGCAATGCTGTTAATGCTGTGGTACATCTGAACACACAAATGATTAACCCATTCTAATGGCTACTACAGCCATTTATTTACCTGTAATTCCTGTGGGAGAACATCTGTTAATAATACATAACTGGTTCTATAAATATTTAGTAGTAGTTGTCACTGGATTCAAACCCTGGTCTGTGTGTGACAAAACGTACATCACACCTAGCATTTGTCAAATTGAGCTACCGAGCCACTGCTGCATTTTGATTGACTGATATGTGCCTACAGCTCGCATGGTAACAAAATATGACCTGGTAATAGAGGTAGAGTGTTATACAAGACTAGTGACACTTGAACACACATGCATGAGATTCATGCATGACAGAGATAGTAGGTGAACTGCGCATTAATACATGGAATGCAGGGTAATATGCCCCTAGTGGGTGGAAATATTTGTGATGTGTACAAACCATATCGGAGTGCTGGCTTGGCTACCTGACCCATATACAGTTGCAGATAGTATATTTGCAGTCTACAGCTATTACAGTTTCATACTTGCCTGCAGCAGAGTACCTAAGAACAGGAATTCATATAGCTGAAATTAAATGGTTACACAAGACAATCCTGTTATACACAATATACCCTGGGCATTCAGATTATTGCTTCAATCTTAGTGCAGAACAAATATCATAATGCATTATATCTTGTAGTACAGCTCCACATCTACAGTTTAGCAGAACACTCTTTATTACCTAACCTTCAGTCACTTAGTGGTATTCTTTGTGTTTTTAGTTCACAGCAGATGTAATACTCGATTTCATGACCAACAGCCTAAAATACACACATATTGCACAGCACAGCATTTTTAGGGGTGACTTCATGCAGTGATTGGTATATTTCTCCAGTCTTTATTGAAGAGCAATGCATATAATGCAGGTGTTGCAATACAGCTGAATTCCACAATTAATGCAGTACACACTTATTTCCTTAACATTATCAGATTTCTTGCTTTCGTCTTTATTGAACTGTATGTGGCATTACGCACTTATTTCAGTCCAAGTCTATGAACACATTCATTGCAGTACAATCAAAACTGTTATATACCTAATAGCAGTTAATACATTACTCTTTTTTGTTTATATGACTATAGATTGCAAGATTTTATTTATTATTTAATTATTTATTTACATTTGTTTATGCCAGCTGGGCCAGAGCCCCATTTTCAGTGGACACCCGAGGAGAAAAGCTCCAGTTACAAATAGTTTACAATACATAGAAATTCAGTTTGCATTACATAACAATTCAGTTAATAATATATAAAAATGTAGTTTGCAGTACAATTACATAGAAATTCATTATACACACAGTACAAATACATATAAATACACTGTGCAGGATAAGAACAAAATAAGTAAGGTAAATCATATCAGGAAATGTATAAACAATAAATACATCTGTACTCACCACACTCACTGTGCAACTTGACCAGGTCCCCTGCATGGGCTTCTAGGTTGCAAGCTCTCTCCTCTGCATCTGTAGGGAGAGAAACACCCATTATGCATACCTGACTATCACACATTCAGATTAGGTATTTGTAAAACAATGCAAACAGTACTTACAAACTTGTGGGGCATTCCCATCTCAAGCATCCTGGGCCCAGGTGGCCAAGAGATCCCCCTTCTGATGCTTCAGGTCACCATAATGATGATGCACCTACTCATCTGTGCAGGGGATGCCAGTTGCACTGGTGGGATTATGTGCCAGCCGGTCCCAGGCATCCGACTTGTACTCCGATCCCTGCTACTGGCCCTGCAGCAGCCAGATGTCATGGTATTTAGCAAGGAGTCCAAACATGACCCTGAACTCCAGAATACACCAATGCTGTGCCCAGAAGTGTGAACCCTCTCCAGCACCTGCTATAATTCCTGCCAAGTTCAAACTCCAACTGGTTCTGCTGTATTCCTGCCTGTTGCACTTAAATAAGACTGTTTTCCTACCCTTTGCGGCCATTGGACAATTTTTAAAAATGTAGTACATCACTTAGCACTGCACAAATCTGCTGAGCTTAGCTGAGCAGTGCTTAAACTGCCAATGCTTAGCAATGCTTAGTGGTGAGGAAACTAGCTTAGCTGGGCTGCAAAGTGCTTAAACAGGCATTGCTTAGCAATGTGCAAACCAGCTAAGCACAGCTAAAACATTTCTTGTTTAAGCAGTGCTTGGCAAGACTTAGCTGTGCTTAGCAGAGATTAGCTGAGCACAGCAAACCAGTATTTAAGAATACAATTCATAATTGTGTATTTGCCAGATAAATGCTTACTGACATGTCTGTGCATACATACAATATGCAATCAAGGGGTTTAAACATACTTCTCATAATGTGTTTTTACAACATAAATTAATAACCTGTGTACTCATAAAAATTCATCAAGGTTTAATAGTACTTCTCATAAATTTATATTTGCAAAATAAATTTAATAACTTGTTTGTGTAATCATACAAAATGTAATCAGGATTTAACATTATTCTCATAATGTGTATTTACAAAATAACCAGTCTCTGCACTCAAACACTGCACCTACTGCACATAAGGCTGTCACTCTAACCATTTGGCTACATGGCCATGTAGACTGTTGCTATACTTTTACATATATCTCTCCACTATGTTTAAGCACTGCTGAGCACCATGGCATGGAGTGCAATCCTACTCAGCTATGCTTAAACTTGACCTTTGCTTTCAAAATTAAATGTATCCAGTTTGTATTTTTAGATGTCTGGCATGTGCCCATTGCTGCGTGCTACACCTTGCCATGCAAACACAAAAAATAGTAATAATAAAATTAAACCTTTTATTACATATGTATACATTGATATCCAGCACTTTGATAGTGCAGGGGTGTGTTACTCATCTCCGGACACAGTAACACACTTTCTACACTTATTCAATAACAATGTTACATGGCTCCCCCTCAGTAACATCCCTTCATTAATATGTATGGCGTGCTACCGAGGGGTACCGCATACATGGCTACAGTACCTTCCATGTAGGCTTTAGACTATGCCTACATGGATTTTATTAAATCCCCTTGTGAGTGTGAATCACAATGAATGGAAGTTTAGCCCTCCCAAGACAGGTAGCACTGAGACAATGACAGTCCAAGCACTGAGGATCTTGGCTGCATTCTGTACTGGACTTTATGGGAGATAGTATAAAAAAATTAAAATAAATGAAATACACAAGCAGCTTGGCTGCATTATGCACTGAACTTTATGGAAGATATGCAAAAGATACTGCGGAGACTTCATACATTGCTAGACATCTTTCATAAGGATCCAGCCAACTCACTAGTGATGAATTGTTTGTTCTTAGAAAATGAGTGTATGCTTTTTTTCATAAATACAAAACTTTGAATCTAACTTACAGAAATTGCATTCTACCCTAAACAAATTCTGCAGTGTCATGTATTGTATAATCCAGTAAAATGGAACACCACTGTTTTCCTTCAGCAAAGCAAAATGGCTATCACACAAAGGGCCAGCTTAGTAACATGCGCATTAATTTTCAGACAAATTTACCATGGCCACTGTCTAGCCTTAGCCTATAGACTAACCATAGATACCAACACAAGTTTATGATTCCTGTTCAGACTTTTTACCAGAAAAGCTTACTCTTGTGTTCATTGCCAAGTTCTTTTCATCTCCATACTAGAAGTTTTGACCACCCTGCTATTAAATGTATTGCAACATGCAACAGGTAGCATCTTACTAAGCTGAAAGTATTTATATTTGCAGATGGCAAATTTAAGTGCACCCAAGAAGAAACCTGAGGTTAAAGTGATTTGTTTTCCCTAGCAGAGAGGTGATTATAACTTTGCTGGCTTTATTGTTTCTTTGACGCAAGTTATACCCAGATAATCATAGCTAGTGTATATAGTATCCAGGTGCAGTTAAAATTGTCAGCAGTTCAGAATGTCAAGTCATAAATGCAGTATCAAAATGTTGACAGTACAGAATGTACTCAGTAAAAAGATAGTTCAGAATGCAGACAGAGGTAAATGGGTCTGTATAACAGGTGAGAGTATGTCTGTGTGAGTGTTGGCAGGTTAGAGTTACAATAAGGATTAGGAAAGGGATAGTTTTTATGTTTTTGGTGTTTGTTTTTTGGTGCATGTTTTGTGTCTGAGCCTATCTGTTCTGTGTTTTGGTGGTGAAATTGAAAGAGTTTTTCTAAGGTAAGGTGCTGGGTTAAAGTTAAAGGTAGGAACAAGGTTAGGGTTAGCACACATTGGTATGGTGGTACAGAAGGGTGAAGCAGATTGAGAGCCCCTACAGGTTAATTCAGAGTGACAATCTGATGTTGTCATTTATAATTAGGAAGATTAAAAAATTAAAAACATTTCAGACTATGCACTAAGTGGCATGAATTTATGCAAGGAGGAGGATTGTGAGTTTTTATGGAAAAAAAAGAATTGAAAGGAAGTTGTGTGGGAATAGTGAGAACTAATAAAATGTGCACATTTAGACTTAACAAAACTTGACAAGACAATAAAACCTTTGGATAAAGTTAGATAAAGTTAAAAACAGGATGTTGAAAACAGCGGAGTTACTACAGAATCAAACATCCCTGTTATGGCAAGAAAATATTTACAGATGTTACTATTTTATGTTGCTGTGTTTGTATACAGATTTTAAATGTACTTCATTACAACAGTTTGGTACATGACAGACATATTAAGGAAAAGAGATTAGTCAATTTTCAGAAGTCTGAAGTGGTATATTTAATGACATATTTGTAGTTCAGCAGTTAAGCCTGCACTAAAACTGCAGTTTTCTTCTTTCTAATATTAATGTGATATGTTTAGGGAAAGGGGGTGAGGTTATAGAGATAAACTTCATTTTGTTTTTTGAAAATATGAGATATTCTAAGTTACCAGTTTCTAAGTTGAAACTGAATACTAATAAAGTGGTTGCTGTGAATGAAGGCAGTTATCAGATTGTTTTCTTCTTATTACCACTGGCTTTCTTCAGACAGTAAAGATGTAAAATCATAATGTGCAGTACAGATGATTAGCTTCAAAAATTGGCTTAGTTTCTAGTGTCTTTACAATGGGATTTAATATTTGTCAGCATGGGAGAACATGGTTAACAAATCACATTGTTTTGCAAAGGATGGCCTGCACCTGTCCCCCTAGGCTTCTGAATATTGGCTAAAACTTTATCCATCCCCCTTAGAGCCTTTTTTAGGCAATACCAAGTTGACAAACCTACCAACATAGCAAATAAAATTCAAATAAATCTAAAGGTGTCACTGCTCTCTGATAGGAAGCTAAACATAAAACTCCACACCATACAAGCTCTTCTAACTCTGGAGAATACAGAAATCTATGTTATTACCAAGACATAGGTTAAATCCACAGAAAGTACTCTGGCAATCGAGGCTTCAGTGCCTTCCACATATTTAGACAATCAGCTGCACAGACAGGGACAAAAGGTGGCAGAATCTTGATCTACATTAATAACAAGTACACCTCAGGGCTGGTTAAACAGGATGATACCCTGCAGTTTATCCACATGCAAATCACCATAGATAAAGTCACATACCATATCCTAATAAGCTATAGGTCACCCTCTATGTCCTAAGAATCCATAGCTCAAACCTAGACCTACTGGAGACACTCACCATTAAACCAAATACCTGATTATGGGAGACTTTAACTA
The DNA here is from genome assembly GCF_019279795.1 of Protopterus annectens. Classification (NCBI taxonomy): domain Eukaryota; kingdom Metazoa; phylum Chordata; order Ceratodontiformes; family Protopteridae; genus Protopterus; species Protopterus annectens. The sequence continues at coordinate 155,698,962 of NC_056740.1, forward strand.
CCCCTCTACAGACTGGGAAACATACACTGCCTCAAACTCTCAAGCACAAAAATTCATGGAATTTATTAACACAGATAACCTTGATCAGATAGTGTGTACACCCACCAGAGGTTCAAATATACTGGACCTGGTACCAGGGATGAAGCAAACAATTTCCAATTTGTACTCACAACCTCTTAGTGCTACCCCCCTTTGATACCTATCACTTAAAAATGGACACATCTTTGAAAATGCTGCCCCCGTGCACTAAATAAATGTAATTATTGTATTGTTTTTAGATTAGCAATATTGCACCTATTGTTGGAGGCAATCATTTAGACAGCTGTAAACATAATATGATCTGAGAAAAAGCCATACTGATGTGATGCTCTAAAAAAATGTACTCAGAGTGCAAAGAGTATGCTTGGCTACAGCCTTGCCTGGTACTCACCAATATGAGAAAGCTCTGCACAGCTCCCAGTTTTATTACTTCACTGGTAAGGTCAGACCACAAGGCTGTCTTCTTCAAAATAAAAATCAGCTAAGTGACCCCAGCAAACCCTGTAACAGTTTGGAACTATTCCAAAGCAAGCTACATCCTATTAAGTGATAGTTTGTCAACATTAAATGCCCCACCTAACCCTGAGTTCACAGCAACCTATGTGACACTGCTCATAGAGATTCTGTACAAATATGTAAATAGCTGTATAGAGGCTGTTGTACTTACCAGAAATAAATACAAAATGAACTCTAAAAATAAACCACACTGGTGGGACCTAACTTTAATAAGGTATATAACAAACATAAAAACTCATGGCTAAAATCAGGAATAGCAACTTGCATAATGATAACACCTCTCTAATTAAACTAAACAGGAAACAAAGAGGACTAATTAAGTCCAACAAGGCCAATTATGAGGTCAAGGCAGCCTCAAAGGCTAAAGACAAGGCAGCCAAGGCAGCCTCAAAGGCTAAAGACAACCACAAGGCTAAATTCCAACACATGTGAGAGATGCAACCATATAGCCAAACTGGAGGCTAAGCTCTCTCAACTCAGTACTGGCATAACCAGTCAGGAGGAGGAGGAAACCACACTCACTACAATTCCAGTCTCACACAGACCTACCACGACAGCAAACCAAACACATAATCACATAAAAACATACTCGGAGGCTCTAAATAAAGATCTGCCTAAGCAGCAGAGACCTCCAAAGCAGACACCCAAGCAACCGCTACCCCAAAACAAAACACGTGCAACACATATCTCACAAAGCCAGTGTGCCGAACAGTCACAGCCCTTAAGGCTGAACAACACACCTGATACACTTGTAATAGGTGACTCTATCGTCAGGCACACTGACGTCCCACTCACCAGGCTGAACAAGGAGAAGGTCATGGTGAGCAGCCTGTCGGGCGCTAGGATCCGCCACATAACAGAAGCACTCAGGTCACTCCAAGGCAAGTACAAATATGACTCAGTTATTTGTCCATGCTGGTGTGAATGACCTGAGATGTACCTCCCTGGACTACATGAAAAGAGACATAGAGGAGCTCTCTGAGCATGTATCCCAGGCTGGTATGACCCTGACCTTGAGTAGCATCTTACCCTCACCAAGAATGATGCCACAATATGAAGACAAGATGATCAATTTCAACAATTGGCTTAAGTACTGGTGTCATTCAAAGGGGATCCAATGCCTGTCAGCCTGGGATGATATGCTCGACAAGCCACGATGCTTCGCTAGGGACGGCTTGCACCTGTCACCCCAGGGCTTTCGGATATTGGCAAAGGCTCTTGCTACCCCCATAGTACCTTTTTTAGGCAAGGCTCAAAAGACAAACCCACCTCCATAGGTATCACAAGGGATAAAAAACTAAGAGTAATGCTACTCAATGCCAGAAGTCTAAACCTCAAGATGTACACACTTGAAACTCTCCTTAGCATGGAGAACATTGATATCTGTGCAGTAACAGAAACCTGGTTCAGGGATCCCGAGAGCACCCCAGCACTACCAGGTTATACCTCATACCATGCTTTTCGGCTCCAAAACTTGGACTGAACCACAAAAGGAGGGGGAGTATCGATATTCATCAAAGATACCCACACCTCCAGGTTGGTGGCAAAGCACGAAGCATCAGAGACTATCCATGTGCAACTAACAGTGGGTAAAACTGCCTTCCAGTTTATAGCCTGCTACAGACCACCCTCCCAAACACAGGAACCCCACTCGGCCTTCCTGAGAACACTGGAAAATATGAAGGTCTCTCCAAACTCCATTATATTGGGCGACTTCAACTACCCAAACATAGACTGGGAGAATTACACTAGCTCCAACATCCTAGCCCAAAGGTTCCTAGAATTCATAAACTCAAATGCTATGGAACAACTTGTTACCACTCCCACAAGAGGGGAAGACATACTGGACCTGATCATCACCAACATGGGGACTCTATGCTCCAGACCAGAAGTGTATCCCTCACTGGTAAGATCAGACCATAAACTGATCTCACTGGATATTCACATCCCGACCCCACCCCCTGCCCAGAAAACCACAGTGAAAAACTTCTCTAAAGCAAATTTCACATGCCTCAAAACTGAGGTGGAATCCTTCAAAGCCCCCGGGCCTGTGGAAAATATGGCCCAGACCGCGGAATCCTTTATAAATGCATTCTATGAACACCTTCAGGAATGCATGGATCATGCAATCCCAAATAAAACCAAGACCCAATCCTCCAAAGGCAGACGTCCTGTCTGGTGGACCCCAGCCATAAACAAACTATACAATAGAAGGAGGAAGCTACTACATGATAGAGCAAAATCCCAAAAAGGGAAGGCATCTCTGATCAGTATTAGCAAAAAACTAAGGGCACTCATGAAATCGTCTAAGGCCAGCTTAGAGAGAAAAATTGCACAGGACACTAAGGATAATCACAAGGATTTCTTTAGTTATGTTAGGAATCTGGGTGGGAATTCCCAGATATGCTCAGAATTAGTCCAAAATGACAAAAAATACACCGAACCCACAGACATTGCCAACATCCTAGCTGATAGGTTCAGTGCAAACTTCTCCCCCTCCTCCCCACCAAAAGGGCAAATATCTATCCCAGCAGAGTGCTGCCCCCCTGACATCTCAGATGCTCAGGTAAGAGCCGCCCTCTCCAAAGCAAAAAACACAGCATCAATGGGACCAGACGGTGTCCCGGGCTGCGTCCTACATAAACTCCAAGAAGAGCTAAACCCAAACATAAAACTACTGTTCAATCTCAGCCTTACTACAGGATATGTACCCAAAGAGTGGCATACACAGCAACAGTGGTCCCTCTCCACAAAGGTGGTGCCTCAACGGACCCTGGAAACTATCGCCCCATAAGCCTGACTAGCTTGGTCTGCAAAGCTATGGAAAAGATCATCATGGACCTCATAAATAAAGATATTGGGGACCTACAGACACTGGATCCCACCCAGTTCGGCTTTGTTAAGGGCAGATCCTGCCTCTTAAACCTGGTCGACTTCTTTGAAACAGTCACCAAGGCCATTGATGAAGGGAAGGTGGTCCACACAGCCTACCTGGACCTTGCAAAAGCCTTCGATACAATACCCCACTCGGGCATTATAGATAAGCTCACCAGCTTAAATATAAACCCCTATGTCACTAGATGGGTTGCAAACTGGCTCAAGGACAGAACCCACATGGTTAGAATTGCTGTAGCCATGTCAGACTCCAAACCAGTTACAAGTGGCATCCCACAAGGCTCAGTCCTGGGACCTCTCTTGTTCGGTATATATTTCTCGGAGGTACAGGCCAACACAGAAGGACTGTGGCTGACCAAGTTCACAGATGACTGCAAACTGGGCGCCATAATTGACTCTCCAGCTGACACAAGCATCCTCCAAAATGGCCTCATAGAAACAGACAGCTGGTGCCAGAGCCATGGCCTCAAGCTAAACGCCAAAAAGTGTATAGTCATCCCTTTTGGCAAAAACAAAGTGCCCACAAATTACCACATAGGTGGTAATCCATTAAGTACAGAAGAAGTAATTAGGGACCTGGGGACCCAAGTTGATAGCAATCTCTCATTTGACAACCACGTGGCCAAAGTGGTTAGAAAAACATTTTATATAGCCCACCTAATCATGAAGGGATTCACATCTAGATTAGGGAAGGTCATCGTGCCTCTTTACTCATCCCTCATCAGGCCCATAATTGAGTACAATGCCCCTTTTGGGATGTACCTTACCAAACACCTGCAGCAACTGGAAAGACCCCAAAAGTACCTCACCAAGAGGATCAAAGGGCTCAAACAGATACCATATGCTGCCTGGTTAAAGAAACTCCAGCTCTACTCTGTGGCATACCGCCTGCTCAGAGGCGACCTGTGCCTGACGTATAAAGCCATGTCCAACCCGGAATTAAGGGACATGCTGCACCTCAAAAAATCCAAATCCCATCGAGCTACACGCTCGAGAGACTTGAACCTCAGCACTGAAATAAATAGGACATGCTGGAGGGACAGATTCATAACCCAGAGGCTCCCTTCACTCTTGAATAGAATCCCAGTCCAGGTTAGGCAGAGTTCCTCATTGACTCTCTTCAAGAGGAATCTTGATGAGTGGATGGGAGATCGTAGGTTTACCCCGGGTATCACTTCTGTGTCACTGTTAGACAGAGGCACAGTATACTAACCTCGAAAAAGGGCATAGCAAAATTAATTTAAAATGGGTGGCGAAAGCCAAACATACTCTGGCTAGGCTTATAAATGCCCTAGGGCAGATAGCCTAGTATGAACCTATGAACCTATGTCTGTAACCTCAAAGGCAGCACACAGCAGTGTACTAAACTAGTGGTCAGTGGTACCACTTTCACTGACCAGATTGAAATAGCAAATCTACTGGCTAACAAACTTCAGCTCACACTTCAACCTGTCTTCCCAAAAAATACCTACAGTATAACCACCAGTTATTTCAGGGAGTAGGTCCTGACAATGTTCACTAAAGCCAAAAACACACCATCAGTGGGCCCCGACAATATCCTGGATGATGCCTAAATAGCTTGAAACATGACCTATCAGGACCACTTGAGTCACTTTTCAACTATAGCCTCAAAACAGGCTTTATATTATGAGAACAGAGGACTGCAATGATTATCCCACTTTATAAGGGTAGACCATCGATGGACCATGGAAACTAAAAACCCATTAGCCTCACTAGTCTAATATAGAAAGACATGGAATGCATTGTCATATAAATGATCATCACAAACAAGGGCAACATTCAGACACTAGAGTCAACCAGTTTGGCTTTGTCAAGGGAAGGCCTACTAAACCTGATGGACTTCTTTGACATGATCACCAAGACAACTGATTTTGGGAAAATAGTGCATGCCATCTACTTGGACCTGGCTAAGGTGTTTGATATAATTCCTCAGTTGGGTATAGTTGACAAATACACTGAACTGGCCATAAACCCATATATAACTCACTGGATTGTCAGCTGGCTCACAGATAGGACCAGGAAGTCAAGATTGGTGGGACCACCTCCACTAAGAGTCCAGTCACCAGTGAGGTACTGCAGGGCTCCATGCTGATGCCACTCCTATTTGGCTTCCACTTCTCAGAGGTAAATGTTAATGTCAAAGGCTTTTGGCTGACCAAGTTTGCAGATGACTGCAGATTGAGAGCTATCATAGCCCCCCCCATGACACAAATATCTTACAAAAGGGTCTAACACAGACAAATGACTGCTGCCAATGTCATGAACTAAAACGTTATGCCAAGAAATCCATTATAGTGCCTTTTGGGAAAACAGCCAACCAGGCTAATTACTCCATCAATAAGACACCCCTAAAATCTGACCTGGTAGTCAGGGATCTTAGAGCATATGTAGATGGCTTACTATCAAATGACTGAAAATCAAAAGACTGAATCCCAAAAAGACTGAAAATTCAAAATATTGAATGATGGAATTTGCCCATTCCCCACTGTTGTGCAATCTTGGAGTTGGTATATATATTTAGCAGGGTGTGCGTGTGGGGGGGGATGTGCAGCCCCCCACATGAGGGGAGCAGGGGGGCTTGCCTCTTGCATTAAAAATGTATTCAATATTTTGAATTTTCAGTCTTTTTGGGATTCAGTCTTTTGATTTTCAGTCATTTGATAGTAAACCTATGTCGACAGTAATCTGGTCTTGGACCAACATATGGCAAGGTAGTAAGAAAGTCATTCTATGCCCGACTTATAAATAGGGGCATAGCATCCAGGTCCAAGGAGGTCATAGTGCCACTTTATATTCCCCTTATTAGACTCATCATTGAATATAGTGCCCCCTTCTGCATGTACCTGACCAGACATATGAAACAGTTAGAATGTCTTCAGAGGTTTCATATTAGAAGAATCCAGAGCATAAACACTTTGTCCTCTTTGGATTGCCTTAAAGCCCCATCTCTGTACTAGTTCTCCTACAGGCTACTGGGATGGGATCCATGCCTGGCATACAAGCCATCCCTGGATCCAGCTCTGAGGGAGCTTTACCACATCTACAAAGCAAACAGAATTAGAACCACTAGATCCAAGCATTTAAATTTTGCTTGTGACATAAATAGGACATGTTGGTGAGACGGATATGTGTTTCAGAGGATTCCCATGTTCTGGAACAGGCTCCCCATCCATGTGAAGTGGAGTTCATCCCAACTCTATTTAAGAGTAACCTTAACCAATGGATGGAAAATTGGAAATTCACCCCAGGTCTGGCTCCTATGTCTCTGATAGAGGGAGACAGTCACTATCCCAAACTAACATACCCCCCTCACATAACCTTTACAAGCTTTCAAATTAACATACCCTCTCCTAATAAATGCTCATGATATGTAGGGACACAGCTGGGTTAGGTTGAGTGGCTATATTTATAAAGACAGTGGTGGTCATTAGCCTAGTATACACATATGAACCTGTGAAACTAAAGGTCCCAATATCTGTTATTTGAAGACCAATGTGCTCAACATTCACATACTTTAAACCTTCTAAAATTGTGAATTTACATTTCCCACGATGGGTGAAAATTTATGTCTCCATCACCCATGTATGAGGGAGGACATGATCTTTTCCCAAAAGAAGAATGGCTATAACCCTTCACCTTGCAGTTTAACCTGAGAACCTTTTTAGTATAACTAGGTCATAGCTAATAAAGGAACCCTTGAGGTTTAATTAACTTGTCTCAAAAATAAATATAGCAGTGATATAGAACCATCAGTTAGCCTTTTGGGAGAAAAATTGTAATACTTGGTAGTGGTTTGCATGTTTCTGCCAGTACATTCCTGGGTCTGAACCTTTGGAATACAGTCAGTGAATCAATATCTACTGATAAATCATGTGCATTTGTACAACATAGCATGATTGTGTGGTACTTAACAACTCCATGCATCCAGAGCAGGAGAGCATGAATCATTTAATTACTGCTTACAGGAATACACAGACTCAACTGAAAATCTCAGAAACATGGGAATACCTGCACATATACAGGTGCACTAGGAGCAAGTATGCCTTTCAATTCCTCCCCTCAGTGGGCAAGGGAGAGCCACTCTAACTTCGGTTATAACTCTCGGTCCTGGGAGATAGAGCAGAGAAGGTTCCCCTGTTGTGTAAGAATATTGTGTCCATCTCTGGGGAAACAGCGGCTGCCATGAGTAATACAGTCAGCGTCATTGTTCCTGCCAAAACAAAACAGAAAACCAATTATGTATTTACTCCTCCTCAAACTTATTTGGCTTGCAGGCAGTAAGACACACATACTCTAAAGCACAAAGGACAGGAGGAATGGGTGCAGGTTCTTGAAAATCCTTCTGTAACAACTCATAGTATATTCTGAGGGACTCAGAGACCTCAGCCTTCACCCACTGAAAACACTAGGACCTTCTAGCAATAGCTTGAAAAGAAGAGAATGCCGACATGGAGAATCAGAAACTGAGCTCTCCTCTGAGTCTGGATCAGAAATCTGGGGATGAAAACTTGAATCTGTCCCTGCATATTCCTGTTTAGTTTCAGAATCTTGAATCTTGTCAGGAAAAGAGGAATCCCTCTTTCTTTTACCAGAAATGACTGTACAAGAAGGCTCAATAGCCTGAATTTAACCATGAGCCAGTCCCAGGAAACTCTTGCAAGGTTCATTTATCAGCCATTTCAGCCTGTGTGTCCATGGATCCTCCTCTTTCAAGGCAGTCTCATGTAAAATGCTTTTGAAAGGGGTTTGCACAAGAGGGCTCCAAGTAAATTGGGGGCCTCTCCTTCGGATCTTACTTTTGTGTTACAGAAGCTAACACTTGCTCCATCTGAACTAGGTAATCTGATTGATGTGAGGTTCTTAACATGGAAAACAGTTTTACTTATTGCTATGACGTCTGCAAGAAGGGTTTCTGAGTTGCAAGTGGTTATGTTGTGTCAACCCTACCTCATTTTTCATAGGGACAAGGCTTTTTTGAGAAAAAATATTTCTTTTATGTCAAAACTGGTATCCAAGTTTAGTTTAAGCCCAATTATCCATCTCACTGTTTCTTTCCTCAACCTAAAACTGAGGGAGAAAGGATACTCCAAATTTTGGATATCCATAGTACTATATTGACAGAATTAAATATTTCAGATCTTTGGATCAATTGTTGATTTCTTGTGAAGGTAAGGAGAAGGGACTACCTATGTCAAAACAGACTACTTCCAAATGGTTGTGTAAGGCTATTATATTACCTGTTATTATACTCACCATAACAAATCTATATGGATCATGGCCCACTCTGCCAGGACCTGTGCTTCATCTATGCCTTTTTGGAAAGGGTCGATTCTAGAAGTATTCTAGAAACTGCAACTTGGTCCTCTATACATACTTTTATAAAGCATTATATATTTGATTCCTTCTCTAGGTCTAGATCAAGCTTTACTAGAACCATTCAAAAGGGGCTCTAGATGATTGCCATTGAGGAAGTGACACCCCAACCCCATGTGCAAAAATAGAAAAAAGTGGCTATATACGGAGGGATGGATGGAATTGTTTGCTTTTTACTGTTTATTTAACAAAAATTAATTCTGTTCATTTCTTTCAACATTTTGACCATTAGCTTGCCAAATATTAACTGTAAAAATTGAGTCTGCAATGAAATTCAATACTTGCATGCTTACAAAAATCACAGAATACTGCATTTTTATAATAATGCTTGCATAGAAAATGTATAAAATCACCATCATATTCAGTTATTAATATGCTTCTTTGATAGGTCCATTTCAGAAGTTTCACTTCAGAAAAGTCTTTTTGCACTGTTACACTGTTTTAGAAAAAGAGAATGTATATGATCATTGTGACATCCCTCCTCTGGGCCAGTACTCAAGGAGATTCAATCCCCACCACTGACACCAGTGAGGGATGTTCACTTGGAGCAAAAATAGATACATACAGTATTTTCAGATGCAGCTCTCTGCACCAAGCACAATTTCCCTTAAAAGCACACAGGGAGCACACTCCAGACCTGGGGCTAGGTGTTCCTCTCCAGGCCCCTAAAAAGACTTTGACTTTTTCTCTGCAGAAACCCTTGCTCTGTGTCCCTGTTCCAAGTAGCTGACATACAGACACTGTTTGAGATTTGATTTTCACACACCTGGGAAAGGCTGGCACAGATTTATTAGCTCTACTACCTCTGCCCAGGCTATATGTAGTTCTGCTGCCACCAGCCAGCTACTCTAAGGCTCTTACAAGGGTATCCAATTATACTAAGTAAAATTAATACTAATACAAATTGTAGTGTTTGACCAATGCAGCAAGGCTTTCAGTAGCAGCCACAGTGTTACCAAATAAATATAAGTACTCTCAAAGGTTAAAATATTCTCTAATAGACCAGCCACAATGAAAAGTTTAAATATATTTAATAATAAATAATAAAAAACATGAAAAAACTAAATATATATTTACAATAAACACCAGAGTTTCAATAACAGCCAATATTAAAAATAACATTGATGGAAAGATTCACACAGATACATAAAAACAACACTTAACTAATCTAACTATATTTACCTGACTGATCCTCAGGAATTACTGTCCTCTAATTCACTTACTAGAACAAGATGAGATGAAGTGGGTGAGTAGTCTTGTCAGTTGCAAAACAGAGTGCTCTGAGACTTCTGTCTCATCTAGTATTAAAACATCATTTCAGTGCTGGATTACAAAATGACATCACATATATCTAGTCACCTTCTGGTTCTGGTTGCAACACTACCCTTTTACTAGAAACTGAAAAAGAATCTAGCACATATGTGTCACAATACACACAATAGAACTTTGCTAAGATGCACTACAGCATCTGGAAGTTATAAATCCATTTCAAAAACATCTACCCTTCCAGGATAGCAATTAGTTCACCCTAAGGACTATACAGTAGGATTCCTAGTCCTGTTTTTCACAGACATCTTGTCTCTGGCTGCAATCATAACTGTAAGATACAATTTTTATGGTCTAAACCAGGTAATTTAATTTCAGACTATTTTTCAAAGTAATATGGAGTGAGATTAACCTCTTCTATTCCAGTATCCTCTGTTACAATATATTAATTTCAACAGTTGCAATACAGTCTGACATACAGGTGTATTTCTTTTCTGTCCAGCAGGACCCACTGTTGGTACATTTTTAACACAAGCAGCTTTACAATTACATTTTTAACACAAGCACCTGTACAAATCAGTTTGATATATAAATTACATATAATTCTTTACAAAACTCCAGCTAGCACTCCAGCTAGCTATGCTGGCGTATGTTACACATCCACTGCCTTACCTCTCCTGGCATAGCTGCCAATACCTCACATCATCACGATCATTAAAATTAGTTGTTGTGCTCCATCCCCCAAATACTTTTCCTAATTGTTCTTATGCAAATTTGCTTTCTGCTGTTTTTGTTTAAATTTTACTCAAACAACCAGTTAGTCTGACATCTTCCTCAGTGTGAGGTTTAGTCCTTTGGCTGCTGCAGTGTTCATTACTTTTCATCCGTTTTGACAAAATATTTTCTTTTTATGTTCACATATAACTCATATCCAGTCCTATCATTGTTTTGTTTTATATTTGCAAAACTTAAGACACTGTAGCACCTAACAAGCATGTGGAATGAGAAATACAAAATACATATCCTTTTGTTTGCAGGCATACAGTGGTACTCATGAATGTTAATACCCATACAAAGACATGTGTCCCATTGTCACATAATTGAATGATAGACCTTGAATCAAGTTATATTGACATTACTCTGGATGGAATGCATATTATCATTGTATTTGAAATGCATTCTGCATTAGTTGCAATCCTGCATATTAGCATAAGCACCTTTTACTTACATCTTGTTTCTGTATGACCTAAAAACTTGTGTGATTTGATGCTAGCACACATTTTTACATTTTTTTACATTTTTTTCTTTCTTTTCTTTGTTTGGGGAACACAAACACAGGTATTTATCATTCCATCACTATACAGGAAAACAATTGGTGTAGCATGAGTTGTGCTTCTGTAATGAGATGGCATTTCTATAAGCTTATTTCAGAAATGTTTCATTGCCTGAGTAAATATCTTATGCAGCTGTTTGGAAACTGCATATTTATTATGTATTTTATTTATTTATTTGGCATTTGTTAATCAGGTTAATCCAAATGGGCAGAAAAGCCTATTTTCAGTGGAGACCCAAGGAGAAAAGCTCCAGTACAGCCAAATTGCAATACAAATGTAATACGCACATATAGAGAATTATATGACACAAGTTCCAAGAAAAAAATCAAGAAATATGGTACAATAATATTACACCAGTTCCAGAAGTACAAAATGGTACAGTAACCGAATAACGATTAGTAGCAATTGATACTTTTTATCAAACGTCATGATGCATATGCATATGTCAAAGCTAACTATAATATAAAGGACTGCACTGTATGTATAAGTATTTATTTATCTGTTAAACAGTAATCCAAGTAGGAATAAGTGCCCCTTGTTAAGTGTGATCCAGGAGTACTATTTGGTTAAGAGACTTGCTCAGAATCACATAGCTAACATATGAAAGCTAAGGTAACCCAGCCATGGACTAAAAGAAGTAGCTTATCACTAGCTCATGACCTTATGATTTATGCACTGCCTGCCAGACATGTACAACTGCCTAGTAATTCCATCACTGGTACTGAATTCCACACAGCTTTAGTGAAATTCAAAAGGTTGTCTCCAGCCCATATCTCCTGATAGCAAAACTGTTTATACTTGTAAATGGCTTGCCATGTTATTGCACTGTAATAACCCTTTTTCCTTCATGTAAACATTTTAACCCATATAACTGTTCCTTGCAATACATGAATTGTTCCCCTGTGCTGCTGCTAGGTAGTTGTTAAGTGAAGCTCAGTTGCCTGAATTTTAATGTCAGAGTCAGACTAGTTGTTTTGGTTGCTGACTAACATGGTACATATGTAACTGCATAATATACGTTTTTGCTATGTTTTTGGCTAGCCACTCAGTAGTGTAAACTTTCACTCAGGGTGATTTACTTACATTGACTAATGTTGATGTGATGCCCCAAGCCCATGTTAAAATGGAAGCTAGGGGGTTGATGTTGATGGTAATGCTGCTATTTATGCATTTAATGATCTTTTACCTACATGGTTTAATTTATGTATTCAGGAAATTCTACCCTCTTGGTGTTGTATGACAGTGTCTCTGAATGTTCCTGAAATTAGCTGCTATAAGTAGGACTGGGTAATGCTCAAAAGTTTTTCAGCTGTTGTTATACTTCAGCGAAACATAAAAACAACCATGAAATTTGCAGTGCTGAAGAATATTTCAGTGTTCTGTGAATGTCTTCTAATGCCTTATAATGTATAACAAGGCTTACATTCCTATAAGCGTTTTAGGTCCTTTTGACCTTAATTCCTCTCTATGGTAAGCAGCTGCTGGAATTTGACAAAGAGTTGTGGACATAACAAGAAAGTCAGATTTCCCATTACCACAAAAAATGAGATAAGGATACACTATGAATTGATTGCATTTAGGGCTTCATTTAATCTTGCTGAGTTTCATTTGCACGGATTCATTCAAGTTAGTATTGATTAGTAATTTATTATCTTTATAGCTCCTTGCTTTAAATCCTGCCTTCAGATACAAAATGTAGGTAGGGAGCAAACCCTCTCATTACAAGAACGTTTCTCCCACAATACCCATGCTTTAGAAAAACAAATCCAAGATTGTTGAGCATCAGAGTAAATTTACATGTAGCTGAAGGTGACACATAAACATATGTAGTGATCTCCAAAAGCTGTTTAGGCAGTTACACATCATCAGCTGCAGAGGTACATTGCTCCTACCTCTACCCCCTAAATGGGAAATAGATGTCTAAGTGATTTCCCTGCTGACATGAATAATATATGTTAAACTATTTTATTTTATTGCCTCACTTATTATGCCCATTCTTATGCTTGTTACATGTCTTAAATATTTATTCTTAAGGAGCTTACATTAATTTATTTGGCATCTTCTCCAAAATTCCAAGGAATATAGATTCATCTGCTTTAAGCACCCTTCCTCCTCCTTTAATGTTCACACCCTATAGAATCAGTTATTCTACTATGTATTTTCCAGTTCTCTTTGTCTGTTTGTTTATTTGTTTATTTATTCAGTTATTTATTTTGCATGCTCCACACTGCATTTTCTAAGGTATTTTATAGCAATTATTGTAATAAAGATGGATATTTCTTATTAGTGCATACAGTTTGCAATATAGGTTCATAGGTTGGTACTAGGCTATCGGCCCTAGGGCCTATACAAGCCTAGCCATAACAATTCTCTGGCTATTTCTTCCCACACTATTTAATTCCCTGGACCCCTGTCTAGTAGGGTGACTGACGTGATCCCTGGGGTGAATTTCCTTTCTCCCATCCAATCATCAAGGTTCCTTTTGAAGAGGGCCAAAGAGGTTCTCTGCTTGACATGTATGGGCAGTCTATTCCAGAGTCTGGGGAGTCTCTGGGTCAGGAACCTATCCCTCCAGCATGTTTTGTTTATTATGATGACAAGGTTTAGATCCCTGGAGCGTGTGGCTCTGAGGGATTGGAATTTCTTTAAGTGTAGCATGTCCAACAGCTCTGGGTTTGACATGGCCTTGTATATTAAGCAGAGATCACCTCTGAGTAGACGATATGTGGCAGAGTATAGCTGGAGATTTTAAGGTGGTCAGCATAGGGCATCTGCTTTAGGCCTGTGATTCTTTTAGTGAGGTATTTCTGCGGCCTTTCCAGTTGTTGCAAATGTCTTGAGAGGTACATACCAAATGGGGCATTGTATTCTATAATGGATCTAATGAGGGATGAGTACATTTCTGGATGAAAAGCCCTTAGTGATGAGGTGTGCCATATAGAAGGATTTCCTGACTGTTGTGGTGATGTGGTTATTGAAGATGAGACCACTGTCCACCGATGTCCCTAAGTCTCTTATCACACTTTCGATGTTTAGTGTACTGCCACCTATGTGGTAATTCATGGGTACATGTTTTTTTCCCAAAGGGGATAACTATACATTTCTTGTCATTGAGCTTGAGCCCATGGCTCTGGCACCAAGCATTTGTTTCTGTAAGGCCTTTTTGTAGAGTATCAACATAGTTTGGGGATTCAATAATGGCTCCCAGTTTGCAGTCATCTGCAAACTTTGTTAGCCAGAGTCCCTTAGTGTTGGCCTGTACTTCAGAGAAGTACATGCCAAACAAGAGAAGTGCCAGGACTGAACCCTGAGGTACTCCACTTGTCACTTGTCTGGAGCTGGATTTGGAGTCAGCTACTTTTACAAGTGTGGGTTCTGTCAGTAAGCCAGTTGGCAACCCATTGAGTGACATAGGGATTAATGCCCAGCTTAGTAAGTTTATCTATGATTCCAGAGTGGGGGATGGTGTCAAAGGCCTTGGCGAGGTCCAGATAGGCTGTGTGGACTGCTTTACCCTCATCCATGGCTCTAAAGACTGACTTGAAGAAGTCAATCAGGTTCAGGAGACAAGATCGGCCCTTCACAAACCCAAACTGGGTGGGGTCCAGTGTTTTAAGGTTGCCAATGTCTTTGTTTATAAGTTCCATGATAATACGTTCCATGGCCTTGCAGATCAGGCTCATCAGACTAATGGGACGGTAGTTCCCGGGATCCAAGGTGGATCCCCCTTTGTGGAGTGGGATAATTGTAGCTGTGCACCACTCAGTGGGCATGAAGCCTGAGGTGAGGGTATGATTAAACATGACACTTAGGTGAGGTGCCAGTTCATTTTGAAGTTCATGTAGTACACAGCCCGGGATGTCATCTGGTCCCATGGATGCTGTATTCTTAGCTTTGGAGAGTGCGTTTTTTACCTGTGTGGCTGTTATTACCAGAATTTGGCAATCTTCCGGTATTGATTTGGGCCATTTAGAGGGTGAGAGGGGGGTGAAGTTGGCACTGAATTGATCTGCCAGGATATTGGCAATATCCTTGGGATCAGTATATTTAATGCCATTCTGTTGTAGTTCAGAGCAGATCTGAGCATTGCCATTTAGATTCTTGACATAGTTATAGAATGCCTTGTGGTTATCTTTGGAATTTTTGGCAATTTTATTTTCGTAACTAGCTTTGGAGGATTTTATGAGGCATCTCAGCTTCTTACTGAGGCTGGTATATTTATTAAAAAGACTGTTCACATGGGTTTCCTCTGGGTGCTCTGGTTTCATCCCATATTACAAACGACATGCAGTAGGTGGATTGGACACTCTAAATTGGCCATAGGTGTCAGCGTGCATGCTGGTATTTTTGTTTGGAAGAACAACAATGTTAGGGCTAGCCACCCAGCAGTGTAAACATTGACTCTAGATGATTGCCACTGTTGAAGTGGCACCCTGACCCCATGTGCAAAAATGGGAAAAATTGGGTTGTGGATGGATGGATTAATATAGTTATTATAAAATGCAATGGGTACATCATGTTATAATACTTTATATAGTACTATACTAATGCTATAATGGACAATATTATACAATGACAGGTCATTAACATTCACTGTCTTAACATAGCTCCACAGAGTTAGGTGACTGGCCATTGCTCTGCTGTATTCATCTGTTTACATGTAGTGTGCCTTCATGCAACTTTGTATACTACTGTGCAGTGGGGGTAACCATTGGTGGTTATAGATGCAAAAACTTCAGTAGATAAAGTTTCCCTTAGTAGTTACCTGTGATTCAGCTGAGAAGTCCTTAAATTGCACTTAGCTTCTCAGAGAGCACCTCACCTGCACTTTTGCCCATTAAACAGTTCCAAAACCACCAAATCTACAATAGTTTCATACCATTCAGAGAACATATGCTAGAATAGACCCTTTACAGAGGGGTCTATATTATAAGACTGAACGTTCACAACCGCAAACACCTAAACAGCGACACAGAAACGTCAAACTCCTAAAATACTGAAGGACATAAACATCGAAATCCAGAACGCTGAACGCATTTCCAACAACAACAGCGCCATACAGGTAAGCAACACCTACAAAAACAAACTTCATTAAACACACTTTTGCAGGGGGGAAAGCTCCCCTGCAGCCCCCACACCCCCCCTACTTAAATATACCAACTCCGAGATCGCACTACAGTGGGGAAAAGGATATATTTCCTCTTCCCCATGATCACCCTGCTGGCCACAGAAATACATTTGGCGTTCCTGATATCGATGTTTACGCCCTTCGCTATTTTAGGAGTTTGGCATTTATGTGCCGCTGTTTAGGTGTTCGCGGTTGTGAACATTCGGTTTTATAATATAGATCCTTACAGAGCACCCCATTAGTATAGACCCTGTTAAGAGTACACAGTTATACCACACCCCTCCATTTTCTCTCCCCACTGTGAAGACAGGATTTAACCTAGCATTATGGATGGTCAGTTCACCTCCATTTTTCCTAGCAACCTGATTGACATGGGTATCCTGAGACAGGTCTCCTTCAGATGGTCGAACTTTTAAAAGCTCAACTTTCATATGGCTGAGACTATATGATCGAACTATTAAAAGCTCAACCGGTCTGAATGGGGATCTCCATACAGTGCGGAACGGGAACATTTCCCTTTACTGCAATGTAGTGCAATCTTGGAGTTGTTAATAGCAGGTGGTGTGGGGGGCATAGCCCCCAAGTGGGGGGTACAGGGGGGCTTGGCCCCCGGCTAGCACTGTTTAGTTTTTTTTTTTTAATTTCTTTTTTTTCATATTTTTAAATATTCAAATGTTCGATCGTATGGTCTCGACCATATGAAAGTCGAGCATTTGGATGTTCGATTATGTGAACTAGACCCCCTGAGACAGTGTAACAACAGCCTCATGTACACTAACAACCCTCTACTCCTAAGTCACCCAAGTACAATTTGTGACAGATGCATCTACACTAAGAATCTGGAATCCTTGCTCTCTCGCGCACAGAACAGTAACACTGAACAGGTTGTCAGCTGACATACTACACCTCCTACGCAAACTATGCACTCAACACATAAAGCATCATATGTAGAGGTACTCACCAGAAACATACCTAAACACCAGAAACCTTTCAAACACAAACATGCTACACCTAGTACAGCACCTACAGCACTCAAAACACATAAAAACATAAGCACCTGTATCTTGCCAAATAAGCCCATAAGGCAAAGCACATCTAAACCAAATTTTTTAGTCAAAGGTGATGCCATTATGAGGCACACAGATGTCCCACTCACCAGGATGGACAAGGAGAAGGTTACAGTCAGCTGTCTATTGGATGCCAGGATCCATCAGATCACACATGCACTCAAGCCTGTCAACAACAAGTACCGTTATGACTCTGTTATAGTTCAGGGTGGTGTGAATGACCTTTGATGTACCTCACTGGACTATATAAAGAAAGACATGACTGAGCTCTATGAATATGCGTCCCAGGCTGGTATGTCCCTAGCCTTTAGCAGCATTCTACTGTCATTTAGGGTGATACCACAATATAAACAGAAAATGATTGACTTCAACAATTGGCTTAGTTTCTTGTGTCATTCTAAGGGGATCCAGATCCTGTCAGCCTGGGATGACATGGTTGATAGACCATACAGCTTTGTCAGACATGGTCTTTATCTGTCACCTCTGTGCTTTCATGTACTGGCTAAGGCACTTGCCTGCCCCACAGTGCCTTTTTTAGGTAAGATCTCAAGAACAAAATTTCTGATGTAAAAAATTCACTCACAAATAAATGAAAGGTCATGTTACTGAATGCTAGGAGTTTAAATCAGAAACTGCACTCTCCAGAAGCACTCCTTTCCCTGGAGGATGTTGACATCTGTGCAGTCACAGAAACTTGGTTCAGGGCCACAAAGAGTACCCCGGTCTTCCAAGGCTACAATACCTTCTACACTTTCAGACTGCAAAATGAACATGTGAGAATCAAAGGAGGAGGAGGAGAAGTTATCTATCTTCATCAAAGATAAATACACCTCTAGACTGGTTAGACAGGAAAACTCCGTGGAGTTACTCCATATTCAACTAACTGTAGGTAAGACCCCCTCCCCCTTCAAGTCATCATTAGCTATAGGCCCCCTTCAATGAACCAAGATACCCACACTGTTTATTTGGACCTAGAGCCAATCAAATTACAAACAAGCACTCCAGTCACGGGCAATTTTCACTATCCCTGCATTGATTGGGAAACTGATACGAGTGCAAACATGCATGGACAAAGATTCCTAGAATTTGTTAACACTAATGCTCTGGAGCAAATAATATGCAACCCCGTAAGGCCTCAAATATTCTCGACCTGGTCCTCACCAACATGGGTGACCGTTGCACCACCAGTAGTATAGGACTCTCACTGATTAAATCTGATAACAAATCACTCACATTTGAAGTAGCTATAACACTTGAACCCCACTTAGGTGAAATTAGGCTAAAAATTTTCATTCAAGCTAATTATACCCTCCTAAAGGATGGCATAAATAATTTCCATGCTCCTGTTCCCACAGCTGGGATTGACAACTATACTAAGGTATAGACGAGGTATAGGCAAATGCCCTGTACAAACACTTATACAAATGTACTGACACAGCTGTACCTAATAGGATCAAAACAAGATCCTCAAGAAAAAAAATCAAGCCTCCCTAGTGGACATCTAGCATTAGTAAGTTATACAACAAGAGGAAGAAGTTGCTGTCTATGAATATAAAAAGAGGGCTCCCAGCACTGGAAGAACACCCTCCATTGCTGGAACAAACAAATAAGACAACTTGTAAAATCCTCAAAGGACAACTTCAAATAAAAAATTAGTGACCATAGCAAAGGATAGCCATAAGACATTCTTCAGCTATATCTGTAACCTAAAAGGTAGGACCCAGATGTGTGCTTCACTAGCTGTGGATGGCATCACACACACTAATCCTGCAAAAATATCTAACCTATTAGTTGACAGGTCTGGTGAAAATTTCACCCCCCCCCCATCCACTCCAGACATTCCACAAAGCATTCCCTCAAGTCATTAATGCTGTCTCCAAGGCCAAAAGCACAACCAATATGGGACCGGATGGCATCCCAGGTTGTATTTTAAATGGCTTAAAACATGAGTTAGCAACTCCATTAAGTACTTTCTTCAACCACAGCCTGAGTACTGGTTTTGTCTCAGCTGAATGGAAAAGAGCAACTATCATTCCTCTTCATAAAGGGGGTACAGCAAAAGACCCTGGGAACTACAGACCCATAAACTTAACCAGCCTTATCTGTAAGGCCATGGAACAAATCACCATGGACCTTATAAATAAGGATATAGGTGACCTCAGAACTTTTGATCCAACACAGTTTGGTTTTGTCAAAGGCAGGTCATGCCTGTCAAACCTGGTGGACTTCTTCGAAAACATCACCAGAGCCACAGATGAAGATAAATATGTGCATACAGCCTACCTGACTTTGTCAAGGCCTTCAACACAATCCCACATTTGGGCATCATTGGTAAACTCTCCCAGTTGAATATCAACCCTTATGTCATCAGGTGGGTTGCTAACTGGGTGGTACACTGACGGATCACACTCAGAGTTGGAGACTTTACCTCAACCAGGAGACCTGTCACCAGTGGAGTTCTACAGGGGTCAGTGGTGGGACCCCTACTTCTCAGAAGTTTAGGCCAAAGCAGAAGGGCTTTGGCTGACTAAGTCTGATGATGACTACAAATTAGGTGCAATCATTCAATCCCCAAATGATGACAATATACTTCAAGAGGGAATTACACAAACCAATGATTGGTGCCAAAGCCATGGACTCATACTCAGTGCAAAAAATGCATTATCAGACCCTTCACTAAAAACGATATCTCTGCAGACTATCATGTAAATAATAATAATACCCTACATAACAACTCAGTAGTGAGAGACTTGAGAATGCAAGTTAACTGTGGCCTAAACTTTGACCACCATGTGTCTACTGTGATAAGGAAGACATTCTATGTCACGTACCTCATTAACAAAGACATTGCCTTAAGAGCAAAAGAGGTCATAACACCCTTATACTCGCCCCTCATCAGGACAATAAGTGAATATGATGCTCCCTTTGGTATGCACCTTACCAGGCACCTGCAGCAACTTGAGAGAGTACAGAGATTTCTAACCAAGAAAATTCAGGGTCTCCAGTACATGTCATACATTGATAGACTGAAGTCAGGTCACGATGCTCAGTAGCATGCAGACTACTTAGAGAAGACTTGTGCCTGGCCTAGAGAGCAGTCTCTGATCTAAACTTAATGGAAATGCTGCACATCCACAAGTCAAATGGGACAAGTGTCACCTGCTCCTGGGACCTTAACCTGGCTTGCAATGTAAGTAGGACCTGCTGGACAGACAGATATGTCTCTCAGAGAAACAGGCTACCAGTTCACTTTAAACAAAGCCCCTCTATGATCCTGTTTAAGTGTAGCATGGATGACTGGATGGGAAACCATAAATTCCTGCTGAGGATTTCACCTATGACCGTCCTAGATATGGACAGTCGTTGCTAACTAAGATCTTAAGTTTAAGCAAGATCCTTTATATTGGGTTTCTTACATTGGGTACATATGGCTAGGCTTATAAAGACCTTCAGGTTAATAGCCCAGTAACCACCTGTGAACCTATAAAAACTTATGCACTGATTGGTCAGCCCAACCAGCATGTCAGTTATAAATTGAGCATATATTAATAAAAACTTCCTTCTATTAATATATGCTAAGGCTTTCCAGTTTTCTTGAGCTAAGAGGTTGAGAGGTACATACTTATACTCCCTTTAAGTACTTGGCTCCCTATTGGCCCTTTTTGATCAGTCAAAAAGTAGTTCCTTATACTATTCTGGCATGTCCAAAAGTCAGTTTCGGGTTTACTCTCCAGTCCAGCTGGTGAATCTGGGAATCTTGAGGCAATGTTACAACTGCCTTATGTACACAGACCACCCTCTCCTCCTCCCAACAAGCTCAAATATATGTGAGAGATGCAACTATATAGTCAAACTGGAGGCTGAGCTCTCTCAACCCAATACTGGTGCAGTCAGTCAGGAGGAGAAGGTAACTACACACACCACAAATCCAGTCTCACATAGACCTATCACAACAGAAAACCAAACACATAAACACAGAAAAACATACTGCTCAAGCAGCAGAGACCTCCAAAGCAGACATCCAAGCAACCGCTACCCCACAACAATACCCACGTATCACATAGTTCACAAAGTCAGTGTGCCACACAGTCACTGCCCTTAAGGCTAAACAACACACCTAATAAACTTGTAATAGGTGACTCTATTGTCAGACACACTGACGTCCCACTCACCAGGCTGAACAAGGAGAAGGTCACTGTAAGCTGCCTGTCAGGTGCCTGGATCCGCCACATAACACAAGCACTCAGGTCACTCCAAAGCAAGTACAAATATGACTCTGTCATTGTCCATGCTGGTGTGAATGACCTGAGACGTATCTCCCTGGACTACATGAAAAGAGACATACAGGAGCTCTCTGATCATGTAGCCCAGGCCGGTATGACCCTGACCTTGAGTAGCATCTTACCCTCACCAAGAATGATGCCACAGTATAAAGACAAATGATCAATTTTAACAACTGGCTAAAGTATTGGTGTTATTCAAAGGGGATCCAGTGTCTGTCAGCCTGGGATGACATGCTCGACAAGCCACGTTGCTTCGCTAGGGACGGCTTGCACCTGTCACCCCTGGGCTTTCGAATACTGGCTAAGGCTCTTGCCACCCCCATAGTGCCTTTTTTAGGCAAGGCTCAAAAGACAAACTCACCTCCATAGACAACAAAAAGAAAAAGACACTAAGGGTAATGCTGCTCAACACCAGAAATCTAAACCTCAAGATGCACGCACTCGAGGCTCTCCTCAGTATGGAGAATATCGATATCTGTGCAGTAACAGAAACCTGGTTCAAGGCTCCTGAGAGCACCCCAGCACTACCAGGTTATACCTCATACCATGCTTTTTGGCCCCAAAACTCAGACCAAACCACAAAAGGAGGGGGAGTATCCATATTAATCAAAGATACCCACACCTCCAGGTTAGTGGCACTGCATGAAGCATCGGAGACCATCCATGTGCAACTAACAGTGGGAAAAACTGCCTTTCAGTTTGTAGCCTGCTACAGACCACCCTCCCAAACTCATGAACCCCACTCGGCTTTCCTGAGAACACTGGAGTATATGAAGGTCTCTCCAAACACCATTATATTGGGTGACTTCAACTACCTAAACATAGACTGGGAGCACTACTCAAGTCCCAAAACCCTCGTCCAACGGTTCCTAGAATTTATAAACTCAAATGCTATGGAACAACTGGTCACCACTCCCACAAGAGGGGAAAACATATTGGACCTGATCATCACCAACATGGGGACTCTATGTTCCATACCAGAGGTATACCCCTCATTGGTAAGATCTGACCATAAATTAATCTCACTGGACATCTATATACCGTCCCCACCCCCAGCCAAGGAAACCACGGTGAAGAACTTCTCAAAAGCAAACTTCACACTTCTCAAAACCAAGGTGGAATCCTTCAAAGCCCTCGGGCCAGTGGAAAATATGGCCCAAACCGCAGAATCCTTTACAAACGCTTTCTATGGACACCTACAGGAATGCATGGATCGTGCTATCCCAAATAAAACCAAGACTCATTCCTCCAAAGGCAGGAGACCTGTCTGGTGGACCCCAGCCATAAATAAGCTATACAACAGAAGGAGGAAGCTACTACATGATAGAGCAAAATCCCAAAAAGGGAAGGCATCTCTGATCACTACTAGCAAGAAACTACGATCCCCTCATAAAATCATCTAAGGCCAGCTTCGAAAGAAAAATTGCACAAGATGCTAAAGATAATCACAAGGCCTTCTTTAGTTATGAACAGCAGATGCAGGGTGGTATCCAACAAGACGGAGCCCGAATAATAAAAAATTCTTTACTCAATCCAATGATCAAAATGAAGTACAAATACACATAAAGTCACAGTTTAAAAATGATAAAACAACAAGTTAAGCGCTTTCGTCAATACTCAGACTTATTCAGAACAGTGAATTGCTGGCTGATAACTCCTTAAATACACACCCAGTCAATTAGTAAAATATTACCCCACATCATTTCCTTTCAATTAAGAAACATCACAGGAAGTGTAAGGTAGTAGTGAATACTCCCCTGTTTGCAAGTACACAAAAGTCAACTAACCAAATGTTAAATCAATAGTGTCACATGTAAAGAATGTTATAAGGCAAAAAATACCAATGACAATATAAATAAATCATAACATAAATAACTGTTTAAGTTTCAAAAGTGGTGCTATAGAAATTCTATCATTAAGACCTGGAGGGAGTATGCATTCAGTCTGATCTGCCACTTTAACTCAATGTACTCCAAATATTCCTCAACAGGTCCGCCGCTTTGTCCCAAATCAACTTGTTCAAGAATAAAAAAACTAAAACTGTGATTACTTTGGTCATTAATATGCCTAAATAAAGCATTCTTCATATTTTTCTGCTTGATGTCATATAAATGTTGGTAGACTCTAAGTCTAAAAGCATTTTTTGTTTTCCCCACATAATAACCTTGGCAGTTTTTACATACTGCAATATAAACAACCCCTTAGTATAGCAAAACATTTTCTTTTTATTAGTAATGGATCCAAATTTCTTAAGATTAAATTTGTCTGTATCCATCATGAAAGGGCACTGGGGACATCTACCACATTTATACGTGCCACCTCTAGTGAGATTAGGTTTGCCTTTTTCAAGTAGTCCTTTTATTGATGTACTCTTTTTATAAACTATAGTGGGTCTCTTACCTATCTTGTCCAAGACCCCAATGTCATTATCAAAAACCTTCCAATATTTATGTATTATGTATTTGATTTCTTCAAAATATGTAGAATATGTGAGTGTCAATGCATGTGTAAAAATAGTATTATTGTGCCTCACATTGTTGTGGCCATCCCTATTGCCCAATAGGGCTCTAAAGTGTCCACTGGTCCTCTTATTTATAACTTCCTGAATGATGTTTGATAGAAAAGGCTCTGGATAACCTCTTCTCTGAAACATATTGGACAAATTGTCACATTCCTTGGTAAAGTCATAAATGTCAGACAATACACTGAACCCACAGACATTGCCAACATCCTGGCAGACAGGTTCAGTGCAAACTCCCCCCCCCCCTTCCCCCCCAAAAGAGCAAATGTTTATCCCAACAGAGTGTAGCCTCCCTGATATCACAGATGCACAGGCGAGAGCTGCCCTCTCCAAAGCAAAAAACACAGCATCAATGGGACTGGACGGTGTCCCGGGCTGCGTCTTACACGAACTCCAAGAAGAACTGAACCCTCACATAAAGTCACTGTTCAATCTCAGCCTTACTACAGGATATGTACCCAAGGAATGGTGTACAGCAACAGTGGTCCCACTCCACAAAGGTGGTGCCACAACGGACCCCGGAAACTATCACCCTATAAGCCTGACTAGCCTGGTCTGCAATGCTATGGAGCGTATCATCATGAAACTCATAAACAAAGACATTGGGAACCTCCAAACACTGGAGCCTACCTGATTCTACTTTGTTAAGAGCAGATCTTGCCTCTTGAACCTGGTCAACTTCTTTGAAACAGTCACCAGGGAAGGTAATCCACACAGCCTACCTGGATCTCGCAAAAGCCTTCGACACAATACCCCACTTGGGCATCATAAATAAGCTCACCAGCTTAAATATCAACCCCTATGTCACAAGATGGGTTGCAAACTGGCTGAGGGATAGAACCCACATGGTCAGAATTGCAGGTGCCATGTCAGACTCTAAACCAGTTACAAGGGGCGTCCCACAAGGCTCAGTCCTGGGACCTCTCTTGTTCGGTATATATTTCTCTGAGGTAAGGCTAACATGGGAGGACTATGGCTGACCAAGTTCGCAGATGACTGCAAACTGGGTGCCATAATTGACTCGCCGACTGACACAAGCATCCTCCAAAAGGGTCTCACAGAGACGGATAACTGGTGCCAGAGCCATGGCCTAAAGCTAAATGCCAAAAAGTGCATAGTCATCCCCTTTGGGAAAAACAAAGTGCCCAGAAATTACCACATAGATGGTAATCCATTAAGTACGGAAGAAGTAATTAGGGATTTGGGGACCCAAGTAGATAGCAATCTCTCCTTTGACAATCACGTTGCCAAAGTGGTTAGAAAGACCTTCTATATAGCCCATCTTATCACAAAAGGGTTCACATCTAGATCAAGAGAGGTCATTGTGCCCCTCTACTCATCACTCATCAGGCCCATAATTGAATACAATGCCCCATTTGGGATGTACCTTACCCGACACCTGCAGCAACTGGAAAGACCCCAAAAGTACCTCACCAAGAGGATCAAGGGACTCAAACAGATGCCCTACGCAGTTAGGCTAAAGAAACTCCAGCTCTACTCAGTTGCTTACCACCTACTCAGAGGCGATCTGTGCCTGACGTATAAAGTCATGTCCAACCCAGAATTAATGCACATGCTCCACCTCAGGAAATCCAAATCCCTTAGAGCTACACACTCCAGGGACTTAAACCTCAGCACAGAAATAAACAGGACATGCTGGAGGGACAGATTCATATCCCAGAGGCTCCCCTCACTCTGGAACAAAATCCCAATCCATGTTAGGCAGAGTCCCTGAATGACCCTCTTCAAGGGAAATCTTGACGAGTGGATGGGAGATCGTAGGTTTACCCCTGGGGTCTCTTCTGTGACACTACTAGACAGAGGCACAATAAACTAACCTCAAAAGGGCTATCTTCTGTGACCTACTATACAGAGGCACAGTCAACTAATCTAAAAGGGTGGCGAAAGCCAAACACACTCTGGCTAGGCTTATAAATGCCCTAGGGCAGATAGCCTAGTATCAACCTATGAACCTATATGGAAGGCAGATAAAATACAAGAAAAATCAGGTACATTATGCAAAACTAAAGAAATGTACCTGATTTTCCTTGTATTTTTGCCCTGTCTCTCTAGTACCTCTAAGCTGTCCTAATTTCAAACTTTATTATTTTTTTTTTAAAGAAAAAATAAGCAATGGAGATCTTCCTTTCTCCATTGCTTGCTTTCCAAAGCACTGATGTACTGCGTAAGCATGGGAATGTAAGTCCCATACTCATGTGCAGTACAAAAAAAACATGGATAAGTCTTCAATATACCACAGCCAGTCATTGGTTATTGCTATAATATATAATAGTAACATATAATGATATTACTTTATAATATGAATATTAATACATGAATATAATTAATACAAATAAATTATTAATGCATAAAAACGATTGTAATGGTATTGTTTAGGCAAAATAGATACAAGATACTATACAGTTGCTTAAATGGGTATATGAAGCTTGAACATAAAATGTGTATGTGTGTGTGGGGGGGGTATTTTCTTAATTACAGGAGAAGCCCATCAAATTATCTGTCTGATTTCCAAAGTATATTTACATTCGTTTTGAGCTATTACTTGCCAAGACTGAGCTCACGCAGAATATCAGAAAAAATTAGATTTACTAACAGCTGAAATCTATAATGGTATTAGATAACATCAGATATAAGAAATGTTGATAGCAATTAAACTTCTTTTGGTTGAGGTAAGATAGCACAAATGCAGCTGAATGCCATAGTTATGCCTACTGTGTAAAAGGGGACAAAGTAATCCAAAATGGTTGGTAGCCTATCAGTCTGCAGTTATTGCTTATTAATGAGTTAATAGAAGACACTGTACATTGATTGACATATGTTATATACTTTGGGGAATGTTATTCATTTATAATTCCAGTATCAGGTGTGACATCACAAACTTCATGTTGTCGACTGACTCAGGAGGCTCACTGTAAGACTCATAGTTATGAAGGGAAAAAGCAAATTAAAAATACAGTTCTGGGTCAGGTAAGCATTGAATTACTCCAATGCTTTTCTTGAGCCTTTTACACAGGAACTGAATATGCATGGCATTTCATTTACAAGACAAGGAAAGTGCTTAAAGCACATCTCAACATAAATGTCAGGTTTTTCTTATTACAAATTGTTCCTTATTCCGTATAAATTATCCACAGGACTGCCACGTGCAAAGAAAATGTTCTCTCTCACTCATTTTTTCTTTGTCCTTGAGTTTATGCATTCTATGCATAACATTTTGGCTTTCTATGATATCTCACCTTATTTCCATATATTCTGTTTTACGCTATCTGCTGCTTCACAGAATAAATTTGGAAGCCAGTTCGTTTGCAAGGAGGAAGGAAAGATGCATCTGATACCACTCTAATAAAAGACTGTTACATTCAAACTCAAATAGGGTCAGTAGGTGAAGAATATTATCACATCAGAACTGTATTTTCAAGTGTGAATTGTCACTCATAGATGCACCCAAAAGCATAGAATGACAGATTAGTTAAGCCATGACACCAAAAAGAGGTGTCACAAAAGCAAATCTTTTAGAAGCACTTACAGCAGAACACTTAATACTTATAAAAACATCTGTTTGATAGCATCTGCTACTTAGAAAATGCAAGACTCGTCAAATGATATACAGAGTCATGTATACATTATGGGAAATCATCAATTCAAAATATTGGTGCTGTGACTATATATTCGGGGAAATCAGAAATTCAAAATATTGGTGCTGTGACCCATAGAAGAGGTAAGCTAAAAGTGGCCTGATTGTGTCATGTAGGTTCATAGGTAACTACTAGGGTAGCCACTCTGGTGGGCCATTTTAAACCTGCTAATTTCCCTTTTTGTGCGTGAAATAATCTATTCCATTTGGTTATAGATTGGCCTCACCCCTAAAGAGAATAAATGGGATCATACCATAGATCATTTTATGGAATCCATGCATGGAAGAAAGCATTTAGGAGATGCCTCTGTCCATTCGTAATACAGGGAGAAGTCATGGGGTAATTTTTCTGTTTCCAATCCATAGATCTAAGTTGTACTTGAAAATGGACATGGATGAACTTTGTTTCTTGTGGATGGGAAGTTTGTTCCAAAGCAGCAGAATTCTCTGTAAGTTATACCCAACCCTCCAAACCATTCTGTTGATTTTACAGAAGACGTTTAATCGCTAGACTCAGTACGTCTGATGCCATTGGCCTTTACTGATGTACAGGAAATCCATCAGTAATGGGACAGAAGTTGTCTTGTATGCCAGACACAGTTCACCACTTAACAATCTGTAGGATAGGGAGTATAGTGACAGGACTCTGAGTCAAACATGTTGTTTAGGCCTTATATCCTTTTATTAAGGTATTTCTGTGGGCATTCCAGTTGTTCCATTTGTCTGGACAGATATATGCCAAAGGGAGTGTTATATTCAATTACTGGCCTAATGAGGGCTGCATAAAGGGGAACATACCTTAATCTAGACACTATCCCTTTACTTATAAGCTATGCAATATAGAAGGGCTTTCTTATAATGGTAGATACATGTTGGTCAAGAGTTAGGTCACTGTCTACATAAGTTCCCAAATCCTAAACAAGTGCGTCATCTCTTAGGGACATATTGTCAATGTGGTAGTTCCCTGGGAGTTGACTTTCCAAAGGATACAATAATGCATTTTTGGCATTTAGTTCCAGTCCATGATTTTAGTGCCAGATATTTATTTGGGGCAAATCTTCCAGCAGGATGGCTAAGTCATATATAGATTTGATGACTGCTGCCAGCTTGCTGTTAGCTGCAAACTTAGTCAGAGCCCTGCAATATTGGCTTTTACTTCAGAAAAGTAATATGTCATATAGTAATAATGCAACTGATTTGATTAGAGACATTATTGCTGTATAGAGAATAAATGAGCTATAATGAAAATGATTAGTATTTTTTTTCAGGACTAAGTTATAAACAATCGTGTCCTTATAAGTAACAGAAAAATCATTAATATCTGGATTTAGTAAGCAACTTCTGATTGCTTCAAAGGGTCACATGAAATTAGTCTCATGTAATCTAAAAGGGAGGATTTGCTGTGCAGTTTGTAAAGCCACACTACTTAATTTAAAATAGATGTGACCCAGAAAAGTTAAACTGCAGCTGCTGGGTTCTATTCACTACAAATATACTCACCAGTTTTTAAATCTTTTCTCTGTCCACAGATTCATCACAATGGTTCATGGAGACTTTGAATATTTTTATTTTTTATTTTATTTTACATTTGTTGACCGGGCTAGTCCAGCTGGATATATGTCCATTTTCAGTGGAGGCCCGGGGAGAAAAGCTCCACAAATTACAACAACATAAAAGGTCAAGACAAAGACAATAACAGTATAATTTGGTACATAAGTTTTAACAATTATAGTACAAGCCTAAGATTATATATTTTATATTTCAGTAGGAAAAAGGAAAAATTTATCTAAGAATAGATGAATAAGACTAATACATTTGTATTAGAAATGGTGTAGTACAAATCTTTATAACATATTACAAAATTAGATACACCTAATTTATGATAAGAGATACTAAGGTCTCACAAAAACCTAAGAAAGAAAAACACTAGAGATCAATAGATAGAGTATAGAAGAACAGCAAACAATGATAACACAATAAAATCATAAATCTTCTCATAAATTCAAGAAGACTAAGAATAATATGGTCTCAAGACAGTCTGATTAAAATGACTGTTCAGTTTTATCACAATATGTTTCCCTTCATTGCCTCATTGTAGAAGTGCTTAGAATACCTTTATTTATTTATTTAATTATTTTTATATTTCATATTTTTCACCTGTGTAGAGCAATGATCCAGATGTTTAATGGACAGCCAGACAACATTTTTTGATGATACTTATGCCTCTGTTTCACACCTAGTGGTCTAGGTTTTGTCATTTCTTTATACCTAGCCTGATGGGGTGCAGTGCTGGTGTAGTTTCATTACTAAGTGCCCCAATAAGAGTGTATATAAGTGGATTGTTTTCTATGGTCTGGTACACACTTATAGAGTGGTGTGACTTCCTGTTTTATTTTTTCTATTTCTTTCCCTTCTTTCCACCTGCCTCCTTCTTCATCCTTTCTTTTTTAATTTTTTCCTATGGCTAGCTTGCTTTATTTTTTAGAGATTTTTCCCTGTCAACCCAGCAGCTATAGCTTTCACTGTTAACACTGATTCAGTTCCGTTTAGGTGGTCAAGACCCTATCTCCATTACTTAGGTATTAAGGTGCAGCCTGATATCCAAGAGATGATCAGAGTTAACCTCAGGGATATTTGGGATAAGGCCTTTGTTTGGTTGCATTACTGGTGCTGCCTGCACCTTTCTCATTCCCTCCAATACAGCTCTTTTAAGTGTGTACCTTTAACTCCCAGTGGGTGTGGCTTGAACCTTTAAAAAAGTTATCACCTTACAATTCTAACAAATATATTCATGGAGCGAGATCAGATATCAATACAATTGTGTTTGCCATAAAGTATGCTTCAAGATAAAATATTCTGATACCTTGTATGCCTGGTTTTGGAATTATTAATGCAAATATGAACAAGCAATATTTGACACCTGTATTGATATCTGATCTGACCAGTCATGGGCAAACAAGATGATTATTTGGTTATCAGACTTAATTACTATACTTGGAAAAAAACCTTTTACTTTAGTCAATTTTGAAGGGTTACAAAAATTTGGGAGTTACCCAGGTCTGACTTTTGGATGCCTTTAAGAATTCAAAACGTGATACACAGCTTTCCATTCGACACTCATATTACATTTCAACCCCTTCTGCTTCCTGCATTTTCTTTTAAGACTAACCTTCCTACTGCCCAAAAACACTGTTAAAAGTCTCTAGACTTTACAAAACACTGCTGTCCCCTTTTAAAAAGGGAATCCGGGACTCTTAATACTTCATAACTTTTGCATTTAAATGCTGACATGTCACTGGTATACTTCAATGCTTTTTTGAGACAAACACAGCTTCTCAGAGCTCTCTCCTATAGTGCTGTGAAAATGACAATCTACAGAGGTAACTGTACCCAACCACCACTGGAAATAAGAATTAGCATATAGGATAGTTTGACAGGCCTGTGGAGAGATTAATCCGATGTTGATGACATATACTGAGAATATCCATCTATCTATTCTGGGTCAGATCTACCCAATGGCTTTGTTATTTTTTTAAGACAACCTCTATCTTGTTTCAAACTGTTTCTGTTAGCTAGTTTCATATCCCCAATTCATCCTTTAAAAATGGAATATCTCTTGAGGTTGCTACAGTTTTCTGCATTAGTTACTGCTTACATAGCCTCTACCGGGGAAATCACATTTTATTCTTTTCAATGCTGGTCTGTATTCTTGGATCTAAAAGTGAGGGAAATATTTCATTAGAGCACATCCTAAACACTCAGAAGATCCTATCTTTCTTTATTACTCCAGCTGGTCTACTACTACTACTACTTCTGGGTCTATGTGGGTGAGCTTCCTAGAGTTGTTCTGAAACCGATAATAACAGCCCCAGCTTTATACATTCTACTCTTAGAACTGTGTGAATTATTTAAACAATATCCTTAACCTTCCAAAGTTTCATCTTGCATTCCTGTGACCACCTCATTAGTCACTCAGTTGTGTTGTATACCTACAAATACCCCACTTCTAGCCTCTCTCTCTTTCCCTTGTAAATACTTAGTGAGATTTTGTACTTGCTTTTTTGTCAACCTTTTTATTAATGCATTGTGTGTTATACATGTTAAAACAATTCTCATACTATAATCGTATTATTTCCCTTCTGCAAATTTATATCATAGTTATGCAGTTAAGTTTGTTTATTTGTTTCGCCTGTTTGATAGTAAAGTGTTCTAAAAAGCTTGCTTCATTTTGTTTGTATCCATTTCCCCAAAACTCTTTCAGTTGCATTTGAATTTTATTTGAATGTTGTGCTTGAAACTGCTAATAATCTTGCTTTTGTTCAAGCTGAGAATTCTTGCTCTAGGGTGTACTTTTTAGCAGAAGGAAAAAGTTATCATCAATGAATAATATAACACTCTTAGAGTGTCTTTGTCCTCTGTACCAAAATTTAAGACTTTTTATTTGACTTATGGTCATATAATTGTAACTTGAATCAGTTACCTGCAAAATTACTTTGCTTTCTTAATGTTGTAGATGTTAGGGTATAAGTTGCCCCTCCCATGTTCATTGACTTGGAGTCAAAGCCACATAAATGATGCAAGAGATGTGATATCTCTTGCATCATGCAGAAATAATGCAAAATGTTAGAAATAGATAAAGGTGGGTGCAAGAAAAAAATGCAGAAATAAGTTCAGACACGAAACAGGTTAAGTAATATATCAATAATTTCATTTGTAAGCAGCACTTCTGGATCAGGAATAAAGAAAAGTTTTATTTTGAAGTGGAAAAAACTTGTCTTGGGTGCTGTTGTCCTTTAAGACATCCCAACATCATAACAATAGTATGATATGCAATTGATTGAAAGATTCCCACAGTGCTTCTTTATACCATGTGAATGCCCATGCACTGAAAGCACAAAAGTTACACTGAAATTGTAAAAACATACACCTCACTCCAGCTTAGTAATGCTAATCCTCACTCTAATCTAACCCTATACAAGACAGCTTGGACACACACACAGACACACATGCACCAAAATATTAAATATATCTCCTTAACTGATCCCAACTCTCCTAGTCTAACTGAAGACCACACACACTCACACAAATAGTCACCTTACCTGACCCGAACCCTAACACACACACACACACACACACACACACACACACACACACACACACACACACACACACACACACACACACACACACACACACACCTGCACGCCCACATACACACACACACAGTAAATCTATCCCCTTACCTAAACTCTAAAGCAGAAGTTGCTCAGTCTGAAGACTGGGTCTATGTTCGCACATTGAATAAGTATTACAGTGAATGAAATCAAATGTTAAACAGCGAAAGGTTAAACTACCAAACATGTTTAGCATCGAAAAACAATTCATCGAATGGCCATAGATGGCCAACAACCAAGAAGTGAATAAATATTGAGCTACCTGTGGTTGCACCAGAATTGTAAGCCAGTCCAATTGTATAGTATAACAAAAAGGAACACCAAACTTTCAACAGGATACAAAACAGCTTCCAGTTTATTTAGTGCTTTCATCTCGGAAAGTTCTGAGACTTCATCAGAATAAACCATAACCACATGCCTATGGTTATATAAAACTATTAATCAAACAATTGAACACATTTAAAGAAATAAGACATTTTTTTTTAAATTTGAAGACAAAACCTTGAAGAAAAACATACAGTTCCATAAAAAATATTTTCAGAAGGCAGAGCCATACCTACCTAATCAAAGCCTTTGTTTTTAATATTGGTAAAATTGAAATGTTTTCATTAATGCCAGGTTCTACAGTCACATTTAATTCAAATTGCCATTTGAATTCACTACGTTCTATCTGAAGTTCCCACCACCCCCCTCTAGTGGTCTTCTGGATAACTTCCAAAATTCCAAACATGAACTTAACAAACTGCCTGCATTTAACTGAATGTTTATATAATGCATTATTTTCGTTCGGACTCCTGATAACATAAGTATGTTCATAGATGCGTTTTCTCAATGATCTTTCTGTTTATCAACATAATAAAATTGTAGGATGCACACACTGCCAAGTATACCAGTCCTAATTACCTTGATGAAATATAATATGTTTCATGATGGAAGGTAAAACACACAATGGTCCTTCAAAAATATAATTACATTGTGCACATTTGCCACATTTACTAGTGCCCCTGTTATTTAATGTTTGAACACAGGTAGGGTGTTCAAACAAATATTTTAGTTTTTTCCCCATCTTGTAAACAAATTGTGGCTGTCTACCTAACTCTCTTAACAGGACACTATTAGTAGTAAAAATTACCCAGTTTCTCTTCATAATGTTCTGAATTTCTTTGAAACCTTCGCCATACGGTAAAATCATAGAGTGAGCGTGGCTCTCATCTCCTTGTGCTTTAAAAATGACCATTTTCTTTACCTATACCTAGAATAGGTTTAAATCTTGCACCCCATTCATGTGCTACTTCAAGGCTAGTATTCAATATTAAGTCTCTGGGGTAGCTTATTTCCAAAAAAAAAATGAAATAATGTTAAACATTTAATTCTTGAAAATCTCCGAACTAGAACTCATATGGGCTGCGCTTACTAATTGGCCCTTAAAAATATTCTTTTTTGTGTATTTGGGGTAGTGGCTCTGGTAATCCAAACAAAATCTGAGAGTAATGCTACTCAGTGCTAGAAGTCTAAACCTCAAAATGCACTCACTCGAGACACTCCTTAAAATGGATAACATTGTCATCTGTGCAGTGACAGAAACCTGGTTCAAGGCTCCAGAGAGCACCCCTGCATTACCAGGCTATAATTCATACCACATCTTTCGGCCACCTAACCTGGATTGAAACACTAAAGGCGGAGTCCATATTCATTAAGGATATCTACACCTCCAGGCTAGTTGCTCAGCATAATGCATCCGAGATTACCCAAGTGCAACTAACTCTGGGCAAGACCGCAATCCAAATTGTAGCTTGCTACAGATCCCCCACCATGCCCCAGAATTCCCACTCCTCATTTCTTGATACACTGGAAAATATTAGGGTACAACCTAACACCCTAATAATGGGTGATTTCAACTACCCCACCATTAACTGGGAAAACAAATCATGTACCAACTCATTTGCTCAACGTTTTCTGGAATTCATAAATTCCAACGCCTTGGATCAACTTATCCACACTCCCACCAGGGGCAGCAATACCCTAGACCTGGTCATTACCAACATGGTCAACTGGTGTTCCACACCAGAGGTCAATTCCTCATTGGCCAGGTCTGACCACAAGCTAATCACCCTAGACATCCACATCCCGCCCCCACCCTCCATTAAGGAAACCTCTGTAAATAATTTCTCCAAAGCCAACTTTACGCTTCTTAAGACAGAAGTGGCAAACTTCACGACACCCATGCAAACGGACAATAGAGGTACAACTGCTGAATCCTACACAAATGCACTTTATAAGCACTTACACATGTGCATGGATCATGCAATCCCTAACAGAACCAAGATGCTGTCCTCCAAAAAAAGGAAGCCAATCTGGTGGTCCCCTGACAAACAAACTCTACAACAGAAGAAAGAAACTGTTGCAAAAAAGAGTAAAATCCCATGATTGGAGGAACTCCCTAGTCAGCCTCAGTAAAAAGCTGAGATCCCTCATAAAATCCTACAAAGCTAGTTATGAAAACAAAATTGCCACTGATTCTAAAGACAACCACAAAGCATTCTATAGCTATATCAAGAATCTCAATGGCAACACTCAGATCTGCTCTGAGTTACAGCACAATGGCAGTAAATATACAGAACCAACTGATATTGTCAACATCTTGGCACATAGGTTCAGTGCTAACTTTACCCCGCTCTCACCCCCTAAAGGGCCCATCTCTATACCAGAAGAATGTAAAGTTCCTGCAACCACAGCTGCACAGGTAAAAACTACACTCTCCAAAGCCAAGAACACAGCATCCATGAGACCCGACAAAATCCCAGGCTGCGTTCTACATGAACTATAGAACGAACTGGCACCCCACCTAAGTACCATGTTCAATCATAGCCTCACGTCAGGCTTTGTGCCCACTGAATGACACACTGTGATGGTTATCCCACTCCACAAAGGGGGAGCCACCGCCCCATTAGCTTGACGAGCCTGGTCTGGAAGGCTATGGAACGTATCATCATGGAACTTATAAACAATGACATTGGTAATCTCCAAACTCTGGACCACACCCAGTTCGGGTTTGTAAAAGGCAGATCATGTCTACTAACCCTGATTGCTTCGTAGAAGCAGTCACCAAAGCCGTAGATGAGGGTAAGGTGGTACACACAGCCTATCTAGATCTCGCCAAGGCCTTTGACACCATCCTCCACTCTTGAATTATAGATAAACTCACTATACTAGGTATAAATCCCTATGTCACAAGATGGGTTGCCAACTGGCTCACTGACAGAACCCACACTGTGAAAGTAGCAGACTCCAAGTCCAACTTCAGACCAGTAACAAATGGAGTACCACAGGGTTCAGTCCTGCGTCCTCTCCTGTTTGGTATCTACTTTTCTGAAGTATAGACTAACACAGAAGGTCTTCGGCTAAAGAACTTCACAGATGACTGCAAACTAGGAGCCATAATAAAAACTCCTAATGATGTGGAAATCCTACAAAAGGGCCTCTCTGAGACAGATGCCTGGTGTCAAAGCCATGGCCTCAAGCTTAATGCCAAAAGTGCATTGTCATCCCTTTTTGGTAAAAACTCTGTACCCATGAACTACCACATAGGCGGTAGTCTACTTAAGACTGAAAGTGTGATAAGAGACCTTGGGACACAGGTGGACAGTAGTCTCTCCTTTGATAATCAAATCGCCACAGTAGTCAGGAAATCCTTCTACGTGGCACACCTCATCACAGAAGGTTACTCATCCAGGAAAAAAGAAGTCATTGCTCCCCTCTACTCGTCACTCATTAGACCCATTATTGAGTACAACGCCCCTTTTGGTATGTAACTCACAAGACATCCACAACAACTAGAAAGGCCATAGAAATACCTCACAAAGAGGATTACTGGCCTCAGACAGATGCCCTATGCAGACCGTCTCGAAAAACTCCAGCTTTACTCTCTCGTATATCGCCTACTCAGAGGCGATCTCTGCCTAATATACAAGGCTATGTGAAACCCAGAGCTGTTGGACATGCTCCACTTAAAGAAATCCCAATCCCTCCGAGCTACACATTCTAGGGTCCTAAACCTTGTCACCATAATAAACAGAACATGCTGGAAGGATAGATTTCTGTCCCAGAGACTTCTAATACTCTGGAACAAACTACCTATCTATATCAAACAAAGCTCCTTATTAGCACTCTTCAAGAAAAATCTTGATGATTGGATGGGAGATAGGAAATTCACCCCGGGGATCACTTCTGTGGCTCTACTCAACAGGGGCACAGGAAAATAATTTTCTTGGGAGGCAAATCCAGGGTACCTTTTTGGCTAGGCTTATATAGGCTCTAGGGCAATAGCCTAGTACCTACCTATGAAACTATAAACCTATTATTTGAAAAGGTTTCCTTCTTAAATATTTTGGAAACAAAAGAATGACTTACACGATCCTTAACTAAAGTGACATCCAAGAAGTTAAAAACAGAATCTGAGAAGGAATTTGTGAATTTAAGGAAGCTGGAAATATTTTCCAAATAATCCCTAAATTCATTCATGTCAGTCACATTGCCCTTCCACAGAATAAAAATGTTGTCCAAAAAATGTAGGTATATAAAACCCACTTATTTTGAAATCAAGGAATAAAAATGTTTTTACATTCCCAACTGTACATTACCAGCTTGGCATAAATGGGGGCACAACTGGCTCCCATAGCCACACCCTTTATCTGTTTAAAGAAGGTACCTTCAAAAATAAAATACTTATTATCCAGTATTAATTTCATAATTTCAACTACAAAGTTTACCATATTGTTGCTTAAACTTGTAAGCTCTGTCATGGCTTACCTAAAAGGTTTAAGTCCCTCAGTGTGGGGAATAGATGTAAAAAGGTCCACCACATCAAAAGTTGAGAAGAAACATGTATCACTGAACATTTCTTGTTTAATTCTGGATAGGAAATCCCATGAATCTTTCAATATAAATTCAAAAGAAAAAAATGTGTTTTTAAATAACCTGTCTATAAATACACCAAGGGGGTAAGTAGTACTCCCTTGAGCTGCATTAATCACCCTATAAGGGGGATTCAAAACATCTTTATGAACTTTTGGAATTCCAAAAGCTTGTGGAATTACTGGATGTTCATTTATAAGAAAATCAAATAGTTGTTCCGAAATCACTCCTTGAAACAATGCATCTTCCAGAAATAACTGTATTTTTCCATGAGCTCTCATAACTTCATTGTAGGACGCCTCTATGTATTTGTTTGTATCATAGAGTATTTCCAGCATATGTATGCTATAATCTATGTTATTAACTAAAACTACTCCACCCCCTTTGTCTGGTTTCATAATTCTGAATGTATTATCAGTTTTTAACTCTCTCAAAATATCAGTTTCTTGCATTGATAGGTTGTATAATTTCCTTTTTTCTTTTAGTTAACAAAGCATACATTTCTTTGGAACAAATTTGTTCATATGCTGTAATAGAGGGGTGAATCAGGGGGTTAAAAGTGCTCTTCCATTTAAACAAGTTGCTCCTACCCCCATTTATAAACCTCAAGTATCTCTGTTCTTGAAAAATAAACTGAAAATTAAATTTTCTAGAATATAGTTTAGTTTCAGTCAAAATGTCTGGTAAAGGGGGGAGCCTAGATGGCCATCTGACACCAGTGAATTTTGAGAGCCCCATAAACTAGTATAATAATATAGGAACATTTTATTATTTTCAAGTTTAAAATGTCAGAAATCTCTAGATAAACAACTAAACTACATAAATATCAATTTTGGTGGAGATATACAAAAAAATTTCCTGTCAAGTAACTTGGAGATATATTGAGTCACTGAATATGAACAACTCAGGGAATTGTCATCCAGATGCTGCTTTGAAAAAAGAACTGCAATTGATGACATCTACCTTACAGGAACTATCTTTGAAGATGGATGGCTTTAAAATGACTTAGAAAACCTCAAATTAAATTCTTAAAAACAGACTGATACTCTTAATGAACGATTACAGCAACACCATACAAAAATAACAAATATAGAGACTTCTCTAAATGTCATTGAAGGGAGACTCAAAGAGGAAGAATTCCAAAAATAATTTCTGCTTAAACAGAATACATAGCTGCTTAACAAAATAGATGACTTAGAAAACAGGGAAAGAAGAAACAACATAAGGATCTTTGGTCTGCCTGAAAACTCTGAAGGAGAAGACATTATTTCATTCTTAACAACCTGGATTCCTGAATTTTTAGACTTGAAGGAGGGTGCATAGAGCACTGAGGAAACCTGCTTCTAACTCAACAAACACTCTACCTAGATCCATAGTTATAAAATTTCTTTTGTTTCTAGAAAAGGAACTAATATTAAAATCTGCTTCGAGAAAATCACCCTTAAAATACAATTAAAGCCTAATAAGTTTAGACAATGATTATTCTTCCAAAATACTAGAACAAAGGAAAAAGTCTGGCCAATAATAAAACTGTTGAAACAAAACAACATTAAAGGACAGCTGGCCTTTCCAGCCAAGATAAAAATACTTTTTGCCAATGAGATGAGAACATTTAATGATTTAGAAGATGCTACCATATTCATCAAAAACAACAACGTAGTGTCTGTCCCAGAAGAAATGGAATGGATGGCTCCTACTCTTAAAAGAATACAAGAAACAAATCCTTGGACTGATGCTAGAAAGAAGAAACAAAAAAAAAAAACTGATTCCAAGATAGATGTCCCACAAAAATAACTCTTACAACGACATCTCTCAAAGTATCAATTGATATGGTACATCACTTGTCATGTGTTTTTATTTAAAAAACAAAGGAGGGCTTCTTAAACAACTGAGAAACAGCAATGATTTATTCAGAATGTTAAAAGAGTCCAGTATTTCTTCACAAACAAAGGTAGGTCAAGATGGGTTAATATTTACATTATATACAAGCCAAACAAAGCAACATATAATATAAACATAGATGTTTCTATTCCCCTACTTGAACTCAATGAATACTTATCTTGTTCATTTTTTATTTTTGTACTTATAATAATTTAAGTAATTAATTAACTAATTCAACAAGGTAAAATTCATCAGAGTTCAGATTCAAATGTAACAAATTAACATCATATATAATAGCAGTAACAGTACAGTGTTTTGAAAAAAAATGCTGTTATGAAGACTAATGCCCTCTTCAGTTAAAGTATGATTTAGAAATGTCATGTATATCCTGGTTAAATAACAGTAGCAAGCTCTTAGTACAAATGTCATCATTATTCTGTCTAACTATAGTTAATATCAATTATGGCAGGTATCACAGCTACGAGTGCTGTTTGATCAATCCTGATATGGTGTGCATAGATGCAGCTATGTCTGGCAGCTAGTACAAACGTCATTATTACTCTGTCTAAACATAGTTAATATCAATTATGGCAGATATCATAGCTTTGAGTGCTGTTTGATCAATCCGGATATGGTGTGTGTGGATGCAGCCGTGTCTGGCAGCTAGTACAAATGTCATTATTATTCTTTCTAAACATAGTTAATATCAATTATGGTAGGTATCATAGCTTCAGTGCTGTTTGATTAAGCCTGACATGGTGTGTGTCGATACAGCTGTATATGGCAGCTGTTGTATGTTGCTGTTTTCATCTCCGGAAAGTTGTGGGTTGCGGCTTGTGATTGAGGTTTACTGATGCTTGTGTATTAGGAACAGACATTTGGTATTCTAGCCTGGATCCAGGGGAAGGGGGTGGATAAAACTATGATTTGGGATATTTTGGCAGAGAATAGTTTGTTTATACATCTGCTGAGTGAGAGGTGGGAAGGCTGGAAGAATGTATTATCTCCTGTTGTGGTGGCTTGTTGGGAGGTTTTTTTAAATCTGTTTGCTTTCTGTTCTTCTCCTGGCTGCTGCCTCGCTGAAAGGGAGGATATTTAGACTTGAAGTTGCAGTGCAGTGAAGTTTTGCTTCAGGTGCATCGTGAGCCTCTGGTTTGCAGTACACAGACACACTAATAAAAACAGATGTTCCCAGGTTGCTATAGTAATTGAGACAGTGTGATGATGATGCTTAACAGCTCTGAGGAGCATTCGAGATGATTCTTGGCAATGTTTTTGGTTTAAAAAAAAAAAAAAATATATATATATATATATATATATATATATATATATATATATATATATATAATAAAAGGGCTGTTTTTTAACTACTTGTACAAATATTGATGGTCTCCCAACACTTCGTTTAGCTCATTAAGTTGATTCTTTAAAAATAATAAATAAATAAGCACAATTTTATATTTAAAATGTATTTTGGTCCAAACACATTAAGAACTTACATAAGAGTGGAAGTATGAGTTATTGTGAAAGACTAAGAGCACTTGGTCTTGTGCAGAACCCTTTGCAGTGGTCTGGGAGGTGAACTTGCTCGGATGTGTTGGGCATATGGGGATAGCTGATTCTAGTGGTGTTTGGGGTTGCCGGGAAGTGTTAGAGAGTCATCAGATTTCCTTCATGGAAATATCTGTGGGAATGGAAGATGTGTTGAGTGGTTCACTGGCAGAGTGGCCACTGCATGGAATAGACTGGTAAAATGGAACAGGACAAATACTGGTTTGGCTATTATAAGAACAGCCAGGAAACACACCACATGAACAAGTGAATGGTATTTTGGAAAAACTGGATGGGTATTGTTGCCCATGCTTGAACTACTAATATGTGTGTATGTAAGGATGGAAATATAACAAATAAGAAACTAGAAGCATCTCATTATTTAAAGTCTATGGATTGTATAAACATGCTTGGAAGGAGCTAATAATAAGAATAAGCATTACAGTTTGTGGTCTCTGAAATAACTAAGCAACAGCTAAAACACACACACACACACACACACACACACACACACACACACACACACACACACACACACACACACACACACACACACACACACATTATGAAATGTATGATTTTAGTAAATCTAGACATAAACAGCCAGGAAACACACCACATGAACTAGTGAATGGTATTCTGGAAAAACTGGATGGGTATTGTTGCCCATGCTTGAAGTACTAATATGTGTGTATGTAAGGATGGAAATATAACAAAATATAACAAATAAGAAACTAGAAGCGTCTTATAGCTATTCTCTCTCCACTCTCCAAAATACTAGAGAGATGCATACACTCTCAGTTCTCAGACTACCTCCTTACTAACAACCTCCTTTCCAATACTCAGCATGGTTTCCGACCAAACCATAGCACCACCACTGCCTTACTCTTCTTTGCTAACACTATCCTTCAGCATAAAAACAATGGCTATCTCTCCTCTGCTACTTTCCTAGACCTATCTAAAGCATTTGACATGGTCCCCCACAAACAACTTATCTCTGTCCTCAATAACCTATCCTTCTCACAATCAGTCACCAACTGGTTTCAGAGTTACCTGTCTGACCACCAAAAATCCGCTGTATGGCAGAATGACATATCTCCCCAACTACCTGTCTCCATAGGGGTTCCCCAAGGATCCATCCTTGGACCTCTACTCTTCTCTGTTTTCACCAATAATCTAGCCTCTGCCACCAAACATGGCACACTCATACAATAAGTAGATGACTCAACCATCATCTGCTCAGCCCAGTCCCTACCCAAACTGCAAAAAGTCACACATGAAGCCTTTTCCTCTGTTGAAACTTGGTTATCCGATGCCCAATTAATACTCAGCCCAAACAAAACTAAACTACTCATCTTCCAACCCACCAAACATACTCAAAACAACTCTCACTTTAACATCACAGCAAAAGACAACACCACTATATACCCAACTGAACACACCAAATTGCTAGGAGTAGAAATAGACAATAAACTAAAATTTGACATTCACATATACATGACCATAAAAAAAGTCCACAAAAAGCTAGGAGCGTTATACAGAAATAAGCAACTTCTCACCAAAGCAGCAAAGATTTCAATAGCAAATTCTCACCTTATCTCCACCCTACTTTATGCCTCTCTAATATATACCAACCTAAGGCAATGTGATCTAAACAAGCTAGAGACCTGCTACAACAAAATCACCAAATTCGCCACAGGGGCATCCTACCGTAGTCACCACTGTCTCTCACTTGCTGAACTGGGCTGGCTTGAACTCCCTCACCTCCTTCAATGGTATCAACTCTCACTCGCCCACAAACTAGTAAACCATCCACTAAATGTCCCATCCCTCCAGAATCTACTCCAACCCTATCGCACCACCAGACCACTAAGATCTAGCAACAAAAATCACTTGCAGATCACTAAAGCCAATAACTCTGCTGGTGGAGCACTATTCTCTTGCACCATAGCCAAATTATGGAACTCCCTCCCACCCACAATTACCTCCATACCATCATGTACCCACTTCAAAACTTTACTAAAAGTGCATCTAAAAACATGCTGGCTATGTCCTTGCAACTCCCACTCTAATATCACCCACCCCATCCAACCACTACCTTTCTTTCCACTCCACTAACTACCTTGATTATAGCAAGCTCAGATGCTCATAAGCCTAGTACTTATTATACAGTAGGAGCGTCTTATTGTAACATTTATTAATGTCTGTTATGTACTTCACAGAT
Source organism: Protopterus annectens (assembly GCF_019279795.1). Taxonomy (NCBI): domain Eukaryota; kingdom Metazoa; phylum Chordata; order Ceratodontiformes; family Protopteridae; genus Protopterus; species Protopterus annectens. The sequence continues at coordinate 155,742,804 of NC_056740.1, forward strand.
AAAGATTCTACTTGTCTACTGATGTACTATGTTCTTCATCTGTAAATATGTTGTAAGTAATTGCTATGTAAATTGTTAATCTCTATGTAATCCAATGTAACTACTGTCTGTTTATTTTAACTGTGGAGCTTTTCTCCCCGGGCCTCCGCTGAAAATGGACCTACGTCCAGTCGGACACTCCCGGTCAACAAATATACATAAATAAATAAAATATATAATCATCATATAAGATGAAGTAGTCTGCTGAATTTAGATATTAAAGACAGGATTTAATAACATGGGCTTGTATATAATAACACTTAAATGACATACACTACATTGCACATCAAGGGGAAGCATGATGTTTTTCTTATATAAGTAAATATGCATAACAAGTCATGTAAATCCAATAACTTGAACTGTAGTTTTTGTAACCCATCTTGACCATATATAATACTTAAGCGGTTACCAAGGTAACTAATGTTTATACATGCCATCAAACTGACAAAGTTGTTCAAGAGAAACAATAGAAGCCTGAACTCGAAATGTCACAGAATGTAACAATCATATTCTGAACAAAAAGTATTAAATTGACAATAGATACACAGTTTAATAACATGGGTTTGTGTATAATACTACTGTTTTAATTGTCATAAATGACATACACTCTATTGAACATTAAAGGGAAGCATGATGATTTTCTCATATAAGTAAATGTGCATAACAAGTCATATAATTGCTTTAACCTGAATTGTGGTTTTTTGACCCATCTTGACCATACATAATACTTAAGCTGTTACCAAGGTAACTAATGTTTTATACATGAAATCAAACTGATAAAGTTGTTCAAGGAAAACAATAGAAGCCTAAACTAGGAATGTCACAGAATGTAACAATCACATTCTGAACAAATAGTATTAAATTGATAATAATCACTCAGTTTAACCTTTGCTGATTATACAAAATAGAATGTTGCCACTTAAATCTAAAAACTTTCAGTATATGCCATAAAATGACATTTTATGAATATGTAAAGGGAACTTGTAATCATTAATCACAATAAGTGAATTTGTTGTTTTTAAACTATAATTTCACTCATTTTATAATAAGAAATGATAGATATGAAAATCCTTATGTGTAGGAAATGGGGGGAAGAGGGATGCAATGATAATTAAAATGCACCAACTTTCATCAATGTTCACATAAAACAAACTTGATGCTTTAAGTAAGTTAGCAACAAACACAGTGAGTACAATGAAATATAATTTCTGATATATCCAGTAAAATACATTGTATTTTAAACATTAGGTGTAAATATTATTACCATCGATTCATATTAAGTAATACATTTTGAAAGACTTAATCAATAAGGGTGAATATGTTAAATAACTGTGGGCTATAATATTTTACTGAGGTTTTATATTTGCTACATCCTACTTTACTATGATTGAATTGCTTGTCATCTGTCTTTCCTGTAAATATTAATTGCTTATACAATAAGTAGACATTTATATTTATTAGAATTCTGTCTAATCTACAATAGTACTATATCTGTTCAAAATAATATAAATATTGCTTATTCCTATTACAAATATTCTCCATATGATAATTCAATTTATGGAGATCAGATGTTCTGGATTGTCAAGGTATGAGGGATAATCTGATGGACTTAGATTTATCCATCAGATTAGGAATGATTTCCATTCCATGGCTAGTGAGGATCTTAGTTTTGTTAACATTTATTAATTGAAATTTATTTCACAAAAAAACATTTTTAGTATGCCTGACCAAAACATTACTTTATTGGTAAACACTCAAAGTACAAAACTGATAATTTCCTTTAAAAGTTCAAACATATACTTTATAACTATCAGAGGGAAATCTTTAATAGTCACAATAAAACAAAAAATACGTAGTCTAAATAACCTAAGATGGATATAACTTTATTATCTTTAAATACCAATAGCTTAAACAATCCTAGCAAGAGATCAAATCTACTGAAATATTTAAAATTGAACAAAGAACAAATTGTCTTCCTTCAAGAAACTCATTTCAAAACAAATGACAATTACAAATGGAATCCTACTGAATATATGATATTGGCGCAATCCACTTATAAGACAAAGATAAAAGGGGTAATAATTTTATGGAAAACAAATGTGATTAACCCAGAAATCATTTATAAGTATGAAGATAAAGAAGGCCTCATGGCATTAGTAATAGTTAAATATAATAACAGAATATGGACCCTAGCCAATCTATACTGGCTCCCAGGCATTGGAACAGGAACTGTTAAAAACACTTGGATTTCATTTCCAATAAATATAAAGGCAACTTAATATTAGGAGATTTTAACTGTATATTTGATATTTCTGAAACTACAAATAAAAGACTGTTGCATACATCTGCTGTATCAAAAGCTTTAAACAAGTGGGTAGAATCATTTCATCTTGTAGATACTTTCAAATTTAAAGAAGATAAATCTTTGTTGTTTTCCCATCAAGATCACAGATTTGGTACCCAAACTAGAATAGATAAAATATTTGCTGCCCATGACTTACACTCTAAAATCATTAATTTCTCAATCACTCCCTGCCCCTTTTCAGACTACAGTTCATTCATACTAAAACTTCAAAATAGGTACAAGCCATTAATCTTTAACTCCAGAATTCCAGCATATATAACTAAAATTAAAGAGTTCAAACCCTGGTTATTATCTGAATTACAGTTCTTCTTAGATATTAATTACACCACAGAGATAAATATAATAATGATATGGGACTCATTAAAAGCTTACATATATGGTAAATCCCTAACTTGGTATAACAAATCAGATAATGGGATTCTGAATTATTAGACCTACAATCCAAACATTTATTAGTAAAAACCTGAAAAAAAATCAAAATCATTTGGAGATGAAAAAGAAAGTAGAAGTATTAAACAATAAATACAATAAATTTCTAACACATAAAACTAGTTTAGCTTTAGAAAATACATATTGGTCAATTAAATCTAGATGAAAAATGTTCTAATATAAAAAAACCCAGAAAAAATAAAACTAGATCTGCAAGTACCCATATCCTACAAATAAATTACAGATATATAGTAAAAGAGGGAAACATTATAAAGCTCCAGGTATAGATGGCATAATTATGGGAATATATAAGCTTTTTCCTTTAAAGATACTATCCCTCTTCCATAAAACTCTATTAGAAATTCAGTCACAAGCTTTAATATCACCCTCTTGGAGATATTCCTTAATCACACCAATCCTAAAGGAAAACAAATCCCCAAACCTCTGTACCTCATATAGATCTATATCATTATTAAATAATGACTATAACAGAATGAAAACACCACTATCCAAAACAATAAATAATGATCAAACTAGATTTATATATCATAGACACACACATGACAATATTAAAAGGATAATTTCTGTTATAGATTATGTTAATTCAAGCAAATAAAGAAACACTCATAATTGGCTTAGATATACAGAATGCCTTTGATTCCCTAAATTGGGACTATTTATTCAAAATCCTAATGCTATTTGAATTCCCTGCATCCTTTGTTCATCTCCTAAAGAATATATATATATATATATATATATATATATATATATATATATATATATATATATATATATATATATATATATATATATATGTATATATATATACAAATAATTTAGCGTATGTCAAGTTAGGTCCCTTTACCTCTGAATCTGTACATATAACAAAAAGCACTAAACAATGATGTCCCATGTCACCGATTCTATTTGCTCTTGTGATTAAAATATTGGCAGATTCAATTCTTAACAATATAAAAATCAAAGGAATAGATGTTTATGAAGAATGCCATTCTAAAGTAATGCTATTTGCTGATGACAGATTACTAACATTAATACAAAAGAGACATTAAAAGAATTAGATATATTAACTGACAAATTTCACATGACTTCAGGACTCCATTTCAATAAATCAAAATCAAAATTTTTATTTTTAAATTAAAAAAAAAAAAGAACAGCAGACTAAGGGAATCACATCATAGGGAAACAAGAATCTACCTTAAAATATCTAGGAATCGAGTCTGCAAGGATAATAATGAATTAGCCTAAAAAAACTACAATAATATCATCAATACAATTAAAATCTCTGCGAAAAAATGGAACAAAATAATATTAATATTTGAAAATATACTACAGTTAATAAAAATGGTTTTACTGCCAAAGATCCCATATATAGCCTTGGCAATACAACTGTTACCAGAAAGGAATATACTTAAAGAAATAAATTCATGCCTAATCAAATTTTTATGGTTTCCCAAAAGAAACAGAATAGCTTTAATACGTCATATCAGACCATGGAAACAGGGAGGATTAAACTTTCCTGATACAGAAACATATAGAAAAGCATCACCATCTAAAACAATCTCAGATTGGATAAGCCCAAATTACTTTGCAAATTGGAAAGAATTACTAACTTTAATATCAAGAAATGAATTTGGTTTACAAAAAAAAAAAAATCAAGTAACAGATAAAAACAATTTGCCATGGCACATATGTATTAGTATGCAATATAACATAACTAAACCCACTAGAACTACTATGATTAATTATTACATTGATTCATTTAGGAAAATTATTAATGCAAATATAGATTTAAAAATCTGGTTTGATATTTTAACACCATTTATAGTCACAAAGAACTTTCCACATAAACTATATAGAGAAATTATTAATTCTTGGGAACAGAAATGATTTGTTTGCTGGCTCCAATGTATCAAAGAACTAAAAGTTTTAGATATGCAAGTAATAAAAACAACATACAAAATTCTACAACCGGGTTGGTTAACTTTACAGAGTATTCTATCATATTCGCAAAATTTAAGTAGAATATTTAACAATTTTTCCTTTAAATTTATTAAGAATTATTTATTATTATCAACACTTCTTCCTTTAAATTTATTAAGAAATTTAAATTTCTAGTCTCCCACCAGGATGCAAGTGCTCTTCAGCAATTACATTCTGCTTGCTGAGCACACTCAAGCAATTCTGCAGTCTGCGGCTACCACTCCACCCATACAGTATAAGAAGGAATCAATACTGCAAACTAAACAAGGATATACATTTTGAGCCTCAAGAGTAGGGTCAGTCAACTCAGGCATTCTACTTGTATGTTTTATGAGAGTGAAGCTATTACATTAGCAGTATTTCTTAGTAGTTCTCAGCTTGCTAATAAAACTGACTGTTGTAGCCTTGTGTCCTCCCCCCCAGCTAGTACAGTAATCCAAACTGTTCAATAGACAGTATACATTTAATTCAGATCCCTGTGACTAAATTAACCATCAAGCAGCCCTCTCAGTGCTTTCTGCCTTAGTTTGTGTCACTTGGATGCCCACTTGTTTATTTGCATCTCTCCACATTCCCCTTCATTGCTAATGTATCTCCCTACTCTAATCTGTGCACAAACTGGTTACTAATCAGCAAGTCAATGTGAAGACACACTCCCAACCTTAATAAACTTTGCTGTCTCTTCCCTCCTTCACTTTACAGGTAGCTTGAATTACTAATTACCCCCTCTGAGGCCTTCACTGATTTCCACTGATTGCCTCTCTGGTTTCCTTGCATTCCACCTGGTTTACACCCCTTGTGCTATCTCCCTCCCCCAATACTAAGTCTATATTAGAATCCTGCTCAACATGGAGCTATCTTTAAAATTCTAGTCTCCCACTAGGACAAAAGTGCACTTCAGCAATTACATTATGCTTTCTGGTAAGCCATTAGACCTCAGTAATTTGTTTAAAGTGTTCAGATTTGTAAAGTAATACTTAGTTTTTTCTCTTGTCTTGGTGGGCTCTGCCCCGCTCCATTCGCCCTCAATAATGCTCGGGCTTTCTCCGCTCCCCTGCCCTGCCCCCTATTCCCTTCCACCTCCAATACCTCTACATTTATAGTAATCACAGCCGCACCCACAGCTCACCCTCACATCACCTCCACCAATCACAGCTCCTCAAGTCATATCACATTATACCACACCAACTTGCTCCACACAAAATACTCCCAATCACTCTCATTCCCACTAGGCATTTAATACATCACCCACACAACTTCCCCATCCACATATAGTGCAACCCTATAATTCCTGTTCAGACCCCCCCCACCTAGAACTAACTTAAACTATATAACCATGACTATCACACAACTAAGTCTAGTCTGTCTTCTCATAATTCTTTACAACACCACAAGTTATCACTCTAGCAATATCCCTAAACTTAGTAGCACAACACTACATTATGCACTCTCATATACAGACACCACACATTATAATAATATCTGCCCACAATTGTTCAAGAACTACATAATGGACCAATTCAGAACTAAACACATATGCTCTCATTCCTACTCCAAAAAAAACACAATACTTTCTCACACTCCTCACCAAACTCCAACATCTGTATCACCATTTTAACACCAGTCTCACCATAAGTGGGGATATCCACCCCAACCCAGGCCCAAATCCATCCTGTTCAGCACAAACTGCTCCAACACAAATGTCTGAACATAACACCCCCAATTTCTTCATCCCTGGGCAAATCAACAACAGCAGCAAAACCAACCATCTTTTAATGCTAAATATTAATATTAGAAGTATCAAAAATAAAATACCCGAACTCCAGGCCACAATAGCACACTTCTCCCCAGACATAGTTTCTTTAACAAAAACCTGACTAAATAAAAACATAGCTAACTCAGAGGTTCTCCCTACCGGCTACGATATCATCAGACAAGACAGACCACTTTATAAAGGGGGTGGAACTGCCTTACTGTACAAGTCCAACTTAACTCTCCATCAATTAACAAACTCCTACCCCTCCCCCAATAATTGGGACATACTGATCTCACAACTTCAACTTCACCCTAAAAAGGTCATCACCACAATTGTGATCTATATTCCACCTGGTAATACACCTGCTAGCCTTGAAGACTTCTTATCCTGGTGTTCTTCCACATACTCACAAGAAACCCTTATTCTGGGGGACTTCAACCTAGATTGGTTCACCTGTAAATCAGAATCACCAAGTAATCTAATAAATCTCCATGGCTACCAGCAGCTAGTCCAAAATCCAACTAGATGTGATAAAAAATCTAAAAGGGAATCCATCCTTGACTGGGTCCTAACTAACAACCCCACATTGTACCCTCACACAGGCAGTCTCCCAGACACCTTAAGTGACCACAACATAATATACTTTATACGTAGTAGAACAACCATATGCAAAACCACTAACTATATATCCACTAGAAACACAAAAAAAATTCTCTTCTGAGGTCCTCAACACTTTACTCTGTAACTGTGACTAGACCCCCCCCCTAAAAACCCTCCTACTGTAGCATATTTCAACAAAACATTTCTACAACACCTAGACACTGTCGCTCCATTGTGCAAAATCAAGGTTAGAACCTCTACAAACCTCTGGCTCAGTAAAGAAACCAAACAAATTCTCATGTCCAGAGACACTGCCTGGCTTTACTATAAAAAAACAAAGAAACACAAAGCCTAACTAAGTACCAAGAACTGCGCAACCGTGCAAAAAAATGCATTAGGCTGGACATAAAATCCTACTACACAACATTGCAAACTAAATACCAACACAACCCCCAAAAATTTTGGAAAAATATAAACCAGCTACTAAATCCACCCAAAAGGATACCCCCAAACCAACTACCCCTGACACTAAAGTTCCCATCGAAACACAATTCAACTCCCACTTTGTGAACTCAGTTCTATCCTTAGTATCACAGGACAGTTCCTACCTCACTATCCCCCCCCCCCAACACAAATAACACTAATACAAGCTTTACCCTCAAAACAGTTTCCACCACTTCAATCAAAAGCATGCTCTCCAAACTACCTCATCAACAGCAGCCAACCTACTCCTCAGCTATTTCTTGAAACTCACAGCAGATGCTATTGCTATCCCAGTCTCTACTCTCATAAACAGATCAATTGTTGACAACTATGTGCCCAAACTCTGAAAAATATCCTATGTTACACCCATACATAAAGGCGGGACCTCCACTGAATTTAATAACAACAGATCCATTGCTTTACTCTCCCCCTGGCCAAAATCCTAGAAAAATGCATCCATACCCAGATGCTAAACTATCTCCTAGACAGCAACACCTGTCACCTACTCAGCATGGTTTCAGACCTGCCCATAGTACCACTTCCGCCCTCCTCTGCTTCACAGACACAGTACACGGTCTTAAAAATGAAGGCCTACAGGTTTCAACTCTTTTTTTGGATATGTCCAAAGCATTTGACACAGTCTCACACCAAATCCTGCTAAACAAACTTAACCAATATCACCTATCAAATTCCACTCTTACCTGGTTCCAAAGCTACTTAACTAACAGGTACCAAGCTGTGAAATGGGAAAATTCTCTAACTCCTCAGCTACCCATAACTATAGGAGTCCCACAGGGTTCTATTTTAGGACCACTACTATTCACAGTCTTCATAAATGACCTCCATACCTCCACACAGCATGCATCTATCATTCAGTATGCAGATGATACTACCTTAATCTGTGCTGCACAAAACATTCCCACCCTCCTGCAAACAACTCAACTAGCATTCTCTGATGTTGAAAACTAGCTTAGCAAAGCACAACTTATCCTCAATCCAAAGAAAACTCAGCTTATGATTATAACCAGTTCTAACAAAAGCACTGATAACAGTCAATTCACTATCTACTCCACAGATGCTACTCCAATCACTCCAGTGGCACAGGCTAAGCTATTGGGAATAACCATAGACTCCCACCTAAAATTTGATAGTCATCTCAACTTAACTATTAAAAAAGTACATGCCAAACTTGGATCACTCTACAGTGTCAAACCATTTCTTACCAACAACACAAGATAGCCATTGCTCGCTCCCAACTTCTATTCACCCTACTCTATGCATCTCCCATTCTGACTAATCTCAACAAAACTGAACTAAGCAAAATGGAAGCCTACTATAACAGAATTGCCCACTTTGCTGCAAATTGCTCATATAGAACTCATCACTGTACTGCTTTGAGACAGCTCCACTGGCTTGAACTGCCCAACCTCCTAACCTACAATCAGTTCTGCCTCTGTCATTCTATCTATTTCCTCCCCAATAAGTGATCTGCCCTCAAAAACCTAGTACAACATCACTCAGCCAAAAGGCCTCTTAGATCATCAAGCAAACTACTACTAGGTCACCAACAGCTACGATAGCTTTGGAGATACACTATATAGTAGTTCAGTGACTAAAAAATGGAACTCTGTCCCTACTAGCATTCAAAACACATCATCCAAAGCCTCCTTTAAAGACCTCATCAGGCAACATCTCAAGCAAAGTTGGCAGTGCCATGACTGCTCCCCAGGCTAGTGAAAGCGGATAAGGTATACATACTAAATCTAGAGTACTTGATAATAGTTTTCAATCTTACTCACAAACACTGGCTAATCTACAATGTATGTACTGTACCTGTGTACTATGCATGTATTCTATCTATGTTCCAAATTTTAGCTGTACACCACAAATCTATTAATTACCTTTATTTTTAAATTAATATTTTTTTGTTTGTTCACGCCACTGTAACTGTTGATGTGCCGCATACCACTGTAAAAACATGTCTTTTGTAAATTGTGTGTATACTGATCATGTCTAAATAACTAAATGTATCTGTAATTTTTCTATGTGGAGCTTTTTTCCCCGGGCCTCTGCTGATAAAGGGCCTTTTCGGCTTAGTCAGACATCCCCGTTTAACAAATGTAAAATAAAAATAAAAAATAAATAAAAAAATAAAGAGATACCTAAATTTATGAAATATATATATATGAAATCATATATAATGACTTTGTCCTGGGAAACAGTATTTCAAAATTTTACAAAATAGGTAGGCTATTCCCTTCCTATATTCTTCCTTATCTTTTAAGGACGGGGTAGTTTTCCTCATCACAAGCTTCTACCATTTGTTCACTATAACCATTGGAATTTACTCTAAAATGAGTGTCTGGCTCATGTCCATTAGGTTTAAGTTCTGCATGTGTGTAAACTTTGGGGAGGGGGTAGGCTATTCCCTTCCTATATTCTTCCTCATCTCTCTGTAATTTTTTTTTTTTTTTTGCACTGTAGGTTAAAAATCTACCTGGCGTTCTATTTTTACAAACATACTGTCATATTTAGCTATGTTAAATTCAAAAATCAGAAGTAATTTCTTCATCTAAAACAGTAACTTCTTCTAAAATCTCATTAATATTCATCAGATTACGTCTTATTAAAAATTGAACCAATTCAAGCCCAAAACAGTCAAACATTTCAAACAAATCATGTTTTTCATTTTCTTTTAAAACAATACTGTTAGGAAACTTATACAAATGTAGCCCTTTTGGGACCTGTTTATGTTTCACACATTCACTTAAATATAAATTGTCACATTGAAGGTTTCTCACCTTCATTAGTTTATGCTCTAAGTCCAATAACTTCTTCTGAAGTGTTCTTGGAGGCTCTTGTCGAATGTCAGCTCTTGTACCAGTTCCAGTAAATGAAATATCACAATTAATCCACTATCTCATGTTCACCTTAGAATTTTGTTGCTCTTGGCTCTATCTGCTTGTTTGCATCATGTTTGGTTGATTTGAACTGGCAGTCAAGTCTGAAAAGTCTCCTTGATTCAATAAGCAATCCCTAGTTGGTCTTGTACTAGCTGCAGAAAATGCCAAGGATGCTTCTGGGAGTTGTAGTCTACATTCATACTACTTGTCTGCTGTGTAAGCAAGGAAATTAACTGAGTCATGGCAGATTCAATTCCTTTTTCATTTCTTTGGTCATTAGTATCCAAAGTAGAACTAGTGGAAATATTCCCATTCTCAATACTTGTAGCCACTGGCATTTTTTCCACACAAAGTGCTAAACCAGTAAAGAAAGCACTTGTAGAAAAGTAATAACAATTCCTTGCTACCAAACAATTCACACATCTCTAAACAAATGCAGCAAAAATGTAAAAAAAGGCACTCAGACTTCAAAAACAAATGAATAAATACTGAGCTACCTGTGGCGGCACCAGAATTGTAAGCAAGTCCAATTGTATAGTGTAGGAAGTACCACAATGCATAAGGTAAGGGAAGGAAACCTTTTTAAAATTTGTCCTATTTCCCACTGTAGTGCGATCTCGGGGCTGGTATATATAGTTGGGGGGGGCACAGCCCCCCGCATTGGGGGGTGTGGGGGTTGAAGGCCCCCATCTTGGTTGATTACTTTTATGATGTTGGCCAACTATGACCATTTGATGAATTATTTTTGATGTTAAGCATGTTCGGTAGTTTAAACTTTCACTGTTCAATGTTCAATTATAAAGCATTTGCTGTAATTCCTATTCAATGCGCGGACATAGACTCCTGAAATTCACACTAACTTCTGGTCACAAAAATGTTACTAAAACTCACTTGTAGACCAATTAAGCATTCAACCAAGTGATATACATACACACACACACATATATATATATATATATATATATATATATATATATATATATATATATGTGTGTGGGGGGGGGGTATATTCATTGCAGAAACTGAATATATTACCAATTTGTAAATCATCACCCAAAAGTAGCTACAGATGCCTGTGAATAGAAGTTAATTCCACAATCACCATTTGACAATTGTTAGTAAATAAGCTTTAGAAAATGGTACTTACCTGTCTCTTTATCAGCTAACTATTTATTTAAATGTTCATTTAAGCTTTGCTGACCATTCTGTCCATTTGGGCTGCGCTAATTTTCATTACAAGCAACTTAGAGGGATTGTTAGACCTACTTCATCAGGAAGTTTGCTGCATGAAGTCCTGATGTGATTAGGGAAGAGAGGAAGCCGGATGAAAAAGTGTATCCAAAGGGTATCTAGCTAATTGCCAAAAGAAACACATTGCAATTCCATGCATGGTTGTAGCCATGGGTGAAGGTGGGGTTGAGGAAGGCAAACTTTGTATCTTTGTTGTACAGTTTTTTCCAGTGTGTTTTTGTGGTCCATGGGGAGACTTTTGAAGACAATTCTTCTACTGAAGAACTCATGGAACAACATGAAAAAGACGAGTTCAAGTCTAGTGTTTGAAAGATTTTGTCTCAATGTAGGAGTACTGCATTTTTGGCCATATTGTCTACATGGCAAATATATGTAAATGTTTGACTTTAGTGTGAATTCTGCTTATTTGACACAGGAATAAACTTGTAGGCACAAATAGCTGTGGTAATACCATTTATGCTAAACTAACCTCATGGCACCAACAGGCTCTGGGCAGAGTAAACAGAAACAGAAATAGAAAAGGAATAGCTTAAAAGCAGAGAAGGGCTCCAAGAGGTTTATTCATATTAGCCATGTTAACATGGATTATACTGAACCTGGCAAAGTTGATTGACAAAAGTAAAACTCCTTTGAGAAACATTACTGGAGAATAAACATTCTTTGAAACCTGTTTTTTTTATTTGTTATAATTCATTAGTTTGCTTACCAAGGGACCTAATACCATCAAGGGCTCATGCACTCTCAGAACCCTTCCTTGCTCTCAAGCAAAGTCCTTTAGATTTCTGTTTCTGTTAATTCTGGTCTGCTAACAGAATTAACAGTTAATATGTGCATCCTATGTATGCTATTAGAATGATCGGTAGAAAACTAGTTAGTACAGAAAAGAACTGATTCAGTTTTATTGGAGTTAAGAATGATGTGTGAATTGCTTCACCATGGGGAATCTTTCCATCCTGAGGCTTGAACAGCATGCCACAAGTTGTCTCAGATGAGAAAGGTGGTATCATTGTATATTGCATAGCCAAGAGGTTCTCTACCTAATGACAGAAAATGGATATAACTCAGGAATGAAACTTGATTACTCCTTTATCAGTAGGATATCTGAAACTGTAGACAGGATACCATTTTATATTATATTTATAGTTATCAGGTAAATTCAAGAAAAGGCTGGAACAATTTTTCATTCATTAAGACTTTCATGTATATATTCAATGATTAATAGAAGTGGGGTATCTACTAAAAAAACCCTTCCTGAACCCTTGTTAAACATTTCTAATTAGATTATCTGAAAAAAAGAGGGTAAGTATCTATTGCAAAACATATTTTAGAATGGTTTAGAATGGTAATACAGTGTAGTGGTGCAGTGGTAGCATTGTTGCCTCACAGCAAGAGGTTCTCTGGTTCGATTCTTGGCTGGAGTGTCTTCTGTGTGGAGTCTGCATGTTCTCCCTGCATTCATGTGGGTTTCCTCCGGGTGCTCTGGTTTCCTCCCATGTTACAAAGACATACATCTAGAGCATTTCACCCCGGGCCTCTGTTGAAAATTGGCTTTGTTCGTTCCCAGTTAACAAATGTTAAATAAATAAATAAAAATAATACTGTAATTGCTTGACTGATAAAATGAGCTGTGTAGACTGATATGTGGAATGGTTCCCTCCAAACTGTGTATTAACTTTTTTGATGCTTTTGCAAATGAGCAGCTCTAGAGGAACAACAAGGGGGTATGCTGCTACCCTAATGCCCTTAGGGGTGGATATAGGCTGCTATCCTAATGCTCTTAGGGATTGATGTAGGCTGCTATTCTAATGCCCTTAGGGGTGGATATAGGCTGCTAACCTAATGCCCTTAGAGGTGGATATAGACTGCTACCCTAATGCCCTTAGGGGTGGATGTAGGCTGTTATATACCATTGTAGAGCCCTAAAAGAATTACAATGGTTAGAACTCCCACACTATCTACTCCTCCTATAGTCACTACCACACATAAACTGATTTACAAGCACCATGACTGCCCTGCACTCAGCTTCCTTCTCACCCTATACAATCCAGTTAGAACTCTATGATCTGAACACCAATTCCTTCTCCAAACTTAAAAACCAAAACTATCAGCAGGTAAATTCTTGTTCTCCTGGAATGTTGCCAAGATCTGGAATAACCTACCTCCCTCTGTCCATCTACAGTAATGCTTCTCCAACATTAAAATTGCTCTGTATAACCACCTTCTCTCCAAGTGGTTATGTAATTGTTGTATTACGCGGTCTGACATCACATAACTCTACCCACAGAATCCTGGAACATAACATCTTCTCCTCTTCCCTTTCTCCACTTCTCTTTCCTTACCTCCATCCTCCCTCGCTTCTCTCTGCTTCTCTAGCTGAGCATTCCCTCCTACTCCTCCTTCTTCTTCCTTACTTCCCTCCCTCCTCTCTCCCCTCCCCTCTTTCCCCTCTCTATTCCCTGTCATTATCTTTCTCTTATCCCTCTCTATCGCCTTCTCTTTCTCTCATACTTCTCTTTTCTTCCCTCCCGTTTCCTACATTCACAATGCTACATATACCACCCACTGAACATAATGTCATATTCTTTTGTTTCTGAGTGCTTGCTCTTTTTAGGACTCGCTCCTTCCTTGTATTTCTCATTACTCTACCTTCAAACCTTCGCTTTCATGTCTTAGCATGAATCATGCTTTAATTCCTATGTAAACTTTGAATTTTGTATATTATTCTCTGTATGTTCTTTCTTGTATTATTATGTGGTATGTTATTATGTGGTATAAGTCGTAACCAAATAGTTTGCACTCATTTATTGTGATTTTCTTGGAACTTTATGTAATTTACACCTCTTTCTCTGTTGGAGCATTTCTCCTCGGGCCTCCACTGAAAATGGGGTATCCTGGCCCAGTGAACTTTCCCGGTAAACAAATGCCAATAAATAAATAAATAATATTTTAATGTCCTTAGGGGTGGATATAGGCTGCTATCCTAATGCCCTTAGGGGTGGATATAGGCAGCTAACCTAATGCCCTTAGGGGTGGATATAGGCTGCTACCCTGATGCCCTTAGGGGTGGATATAGATTGCTACCCTAATGCCCTTAGGGGTGGATATAGGCTGCTATCCTAATGTCCTTAAGGGTGGATAGATGAGGTCTAAAAAGGGTTTGTCTTTGGTTTTGAACACATTTTTTTTTCTAGTGAGTGAAAGGCTAATGGTGTGTGCCTAAAGTTTGTACTGTGATATTTAGACATTCTATATGGCTGATAGGGTGGTTTGATTTGAGGGATGGTACTGCTGATTTTAAATACTTTGGAAAGGTTTCAAATCTGCATTCATTATGGAGGAGAGACGGTGACATTTGTATTTTAGGGTGAAACATTTATTAGAGTCCCATCCGGGGGATTTTAAAGTGCATCTGTATGTCTTTCAAGAAGGTGAGGAAATAACATCTTTAATGTCTGATGTAATTTTCCCATGTTTTTAAAGGTTGTGTATAGTCAGTATTAGTTATGAAAGTTTGTAAGTGTGAAATATGTCCCGGCTGTATTTAATTTTAAGGAGTTTGGTAAGTCATGGTTGTGGGGTAAATTTAACTCTGAATGACTTTAAGGGATCTGCATTATAGAAGTCCTCAAGCACTGGTTTGATAAAGTAAGGAGATACATCATCAGTTGTTGGGAGACAGTCTAAGAAGTGTCAATTTCTTTAATATGCTCTTCATTTATTTTCTGAAACACCTAACTCTAACAAACATGACATGCTTTAATTTTGGCTGATAGGGACCTAATGGCAAATGCTGCTTCGGTGCTTGCTGGTGGAGTCTAACAGTCTACACGTTTGATGGAAAACAGGAGGAGATCCAATGCAAGATACTGATGTTTCCTGTCTCTTGTTGGGACATGTCGAAATGGTAATTAGTTGAGTGAAGTTGCAGCACTGAACAGTTATCATGTTAATAGGGCATACAGTGGTTGAAATAATAGAATCATTTCTATTTAGTTTTGGTAGTTTCAACAATCCAGGTAAGAATATATATTAGGAGACTTAGACACTTATTGAATAATGTATATGTTGTAGCGGTTTTGCAGAATTTGTGGGTACCAAGTGCAAAACCAATATTAATGATATCAGTGTTGCTATTTATAAGGAATATCTTTATAAAGAAACAGTTAAGGCAGTCTTTAGAGAAAATAGTTACTACACTTACTGTGGTCTCTTACTTAAACAGAATGTATTTACAAAAGCTAGTCAACTAAGTGATTGACTAATTGACTATCTAACTGACCAATTGGATAATTAATGATATCAGTGTTGCTATTTATAAGGCATATCTTTATAAAGAAACAGTTAAGGCAGTCTTTAGAGAAAATAGTTACTACACTTGCTGTAGTCTCTTACTTAAACAGTTGTAAAAAATTTCTCCAAAGCCAACTTCACGCTTCTTAAGACAAAAGTGGCAAACTTCACGACACCGATGCAGATGGACAATAGAGGTACGACTGCTGAATCCTACACAAATGCACTTTATAAGCACTTACACAAGTGCATGGATCTTGCTATCCCTAACAGAACCAAGATGCTATCCTCCAACAAAAGGAAGCCAATTTGGTGATTTTCTGCCATAAACAAACTCTACAACAGAAGAAAGAAACTGTTGCAAAAAAGAGTAAAATCCCACGATTGGAGGAACTCCATGGTCAGCCTCAGCAAGAAGCTGAGATCCCTCATAAAATCCTCCAAAGCTAGTTATGAAAACAAAATTGCCACTGATTCTAAAGACAACCACAAAGCATTCTATAGCTATGTCAAGAATCTCAATGGCAACACTCAGATCTGCTCTGAGTTACAACACAATGACACTAAATATACAGAACCAACTGATATTGCCAACATCCTGGCAGATAGGTTCAGTGCTAACTTTATCCCCCTCTCACCCCCTAAAGGGCCCATCTTTATACCGGAAGAATGCAAATTTCCTGTAATCATGGCTGCATAGGTAAAAACCTCACTCTCTAAAGCCAAGAACACAGCATCCATGGGACCTGACAACATCCCAGGCTGCCTTCTACATGAACTACAGAATGAACTGGCACACCACCTAAGTACCATGTTCAATCATAGCCTCACCTCAGGCTTTGTGCCCATTGAATGGTGCACCATGACAGTTATCCCACTCCACAAAGGGGGGAGCCACAACAGACCCCGGGAACTACCGCCCCATTAGCCTGACGAGCCTGGTCTGCAAGGCCATGGAACATATCATCATGGAACTCATAAACAAAGACATTGGAGATCTCCAAACTCTGGACCCCACACAGTTTGGGTTTGTAAAAGACAGATCATGTCTCCTAAACCTGATAGACCTCTTTGAAGTAGTCACCAAAGCCATAGATGAGGGTAAGGTGGTTCACACAGCCAATCTAGATCTCGCCAAGGTGTTTGACACCATCCCCCACTCTGGAATTATAGATAAACTCACTAAACTAGGTATAAATCCCTATGTCACAAGATAGGTTGCCAACTGGCTTACTGATAGAACCCACACTGTGAAAGTAGCAGACTCCAAATCAGACTTCAGACCAGTGTCAAGTGGAGTACCACAGGGTTGAGTCCTGGTTCCTCTCCTGTTTGGTATCTACTTCTCTGAAGTACAGGCTAACACAGCAGGTCTTTGGCTAATTAAATTCGCAGATGACTGCAAACTAGGAGCCATAATCAAAACTCCTAATGATGTGGACATCCTACAAAAGGGCCTCACTGAGACAGATGCCTGGTGTCAAAGTCATGGTCTCAAGCTCAATGCCAAAAAGTGCACTGTCATCCCCTTTGGTAAAAACTCTGTACCCATGAACTACCACATAGGCGGTAGTCTACTTAACACCAAAAGTGTGATAAGAGACCTTGGGACACAGGTGGACAGTAGTCTCTTCTTTGATAATCACATTGCCACAGTGGTCAGAAAATCCTTCTACGTGGCACACCTCATCACAAAAGGTTTCTCACCCAAAAAAAAGAGGTCATTGTTCCCCTCTACTCATCACTCATTAGACCCATTATAGAATACAACGCCCCTTTTGGTATGTACCTCAGAAGACATCTACAACACTAGAAAGGCCGCAAAAATACCTCACAAAGAGGATTACTGGCCTCAAACAGATGCCTTACGCAGACTGTCTCAAAAAACTCCAGCTTTACAACGTCGCATATCGCCTACTCAGAGGCGATCTCTGCCTAACATACAAAGCTATGTCAAACCCAGAGCTGTTGGACATGCACCACTTAAAGAAATCCCAATCCCTCCGAGCAACACGCTCTAGGGACCTAAACCTTGTCACCACAATAAACAGAACATGCTGGAGAGATAGATTCCTGTCCCAGAGACTTCCCATACTCTGGAACAGACTACCTATCTATGTCAAACAGAGCTCCTCATAAGCACTCTTCAAGAAAAATCTTGATGATTGGATGTGTAATAGAAAATTCACCCCGGGGATCACTTCTGTGGTTCTGCTTGACAGGGGCACAGGAAAATAATTTTCTTGGGTGGTGAAAGCCAGGGTACCTTTTTGGCTAGGCTTGTATAGGCCCTAGGGATAATAGCCTAGTAACTACCTATGAACCTATGAACCTATAATCAGTTATCTGAATAGATAACTAATTACTTAGCTTGAGTCACTAAGTTCTAGAAATGTTACAACTCTTTTTTATTTATTTTTATTTTATTTTTCATCACCCTCTATATGAACTATATTTAGACAAAATTAATAGCATAATAAAGTAAAAACTGATTCACAGATGCTAACATATCCAGGACTCCATAGCATTTTACAAATAAAAGAATGTTACCTTTTATTTCAACATACATTGTTGGCAAAATTCCCCAAACAATAAAAGCATTTTGAATGTTCCATAATTGAAGATATGCTAGGGGATTCATTAATCATCATCATCTTCTTTCAGCTGTTCCCGTTAGGGGTCACCACAGCCAATCATCTGTTTCCATTTCTTCCTGTCCTCTGCATCTTGCTCTGTCACACCAACCACCTGCATGTCCTCTCTCACCACATCCATAAACCTTATCTTAGGCCTTCCTCTTTTCCTGTTACCTGGTAGCTTCATCCTTAGCATCTTTTTCCCAATATACTCAGCATCCCTCCTCAGCACATGTCCAAACCAATGTAATATTGCCTCTCTGGCTTTGTCTCCAAACCTTCCAGCCTGGAGTGACCCTCTAATATACTTATTCCTAATCCTGTCCATCCTCGTCACACCCAGTGCAAATCTTAACATCTTTAACTCTGCCACATCCAGCTCTGACTCCTGCCTTTTTGTCAATGCCACTGTCTCCAACCTATATAACATAGCTGCTCTCTCTACCCTCTTGTAGACCTTCCCTTTCACTCTTACTGGTACTCGTCTGTCACAAATCACTCCTGACAGTCTTCTCCACCCACTCCATCCTGCCTGTACTCTCTTCTTCACCTCTCTTCCACACTCACCATTACTCTATTATGCTAGGGGATTCATTAAAAAGTCAGGAAAAATGTTGAATGTCTGCTACACTCTTACTTTAGAGGAATACTCACCCTAGTGTGTTCAAAAGATGCAGGTAAATGCCCTAATTATTATGAAATATAAATGCTTAGCTAAATTAGCCTTCATTTACTGTAATTTATTAATGAAATTAAGAAAAAAATTACACAACACAGAGATCAGTTTCATCATAATAGAGTACTCAGCCAGAATCAGAGTGTGTATATCATACTATTTCATAACATGTACACTGCAGCAGTTTTTTTGCTCTAGATTTAAGCAACCTTTAGTTCATTAATGTGGCTAACCCACTACAGTTTATTTTATTTTATAAGTAACCTGTACCCATTAGAATATACTAGTATGAAATAATGTTTTAGGTTTAGCACCGTTTCTTTTTAATGTGTTCTGATGTAAATTTTTCAGTTTTGTGAATCTACTGAATCACTGATAAACAAAAAATGGTGAGACTCTAAAAATAATAAATTCTAGACTCATATAATCTGCTTGTAGACTGTACATATTACTTTGTAACATAGAGGGTTTGAATGCTCATTTCGTATGAACTCAAGTCAGAATATCCCTAGTACCTGCACATGGCCTTTCTGGTGTTTTTAAAGTAGCTGGAGTTGTTCTCCATCAAGCTACTATGACATCTGGTCTAGTTGTACAATTTCATATTGCTGGGTATTCTTGACAGAATTAATTGTGTACACCTCCTAGTTTTATTTCATTTCACTTTATCAAACTGGGCTGAGAAGCCTTTAGACAGTATGCAACTAAAACTTGTCTTGAAATATTCAGTTATAAAGGCAACTTACACACATTCCAAAATGCCTTGTAATGCATATTGGCTGCCATTTTACTTATTTGAGGCATGCTCCTGTCTGTATAGAATATTTAATGGGAATCATGGAAATACTCAAAGTTTTACAATGATGTTTCAAAGGCTCAAAGGTTTAGGACAGACTGTCCAGGAACTTGCATACCAGTAACTTAGGATCAAACACATCATTAATGAAAAGGCTGGCATTTAAATTTTTCTCTTGACTTTGATTGTCTGACCTTCGTTCAGAGTGTAATTCACCTTTTTGCTATCCCACTCTGGAAGAAATTACTCTTCACCCTTGTGTTGTACTAATGGATAATTATACTTGAAACATTGATTCTTGTTTGGGAATTATATTACATTAACTTATTCTTTTTGCACTCCTCTTTTGAATAGCTGTAGGCCCAAATTAAAATCTCCTCTGCACAATCTATAATGAATCCACTCCTCCGGACAATCTATAATGAAAATGGAGATAGTGGCTGGTAGAAATTTGTTTACTTAATACACTGAATTCATTCTAACTTGTCTATGTCTCCATGGTATGACAGAAGAAGGCTGCATAGTATTCTATTTTTATTTTCATCAGTGTCTTAAATAAATGAACAAATAAATGAATAAATAAATAAAAGAATATCTAGATAAGAAGGTCCGCAGAATTGTTTTAATGTTCATAAAACACTTCATAACTTCATGGTTTATATTTTCCTTAATACCCAACTTGGTGGTCTACAGTAATATATGATTCCCTAAACTGTAATGCTGCCTCACTGTTGACAGTCTGTTGAAAGGATACTGTACATTATCATTTCTAAGATGCATTGCACTACTCCTTTTACTATTGAATACTGTTGGGGTGAGTTTTTACAATAAAACCTACAACCAATAGCTAGCTGAAGACTGGCTTGGTCAATTACACTGTTGACTATTGAAGCCATTTTTGTATCATTAGCTAATCTGATGGTCCAGGTATGGACCCCCTATCATGGCAGTCATGTAAACACTGAGTAAAAATCATCCAATAAGTGGTCTTTATGAGACACACTATATTGTAGGAATCTGAAGTGAAATATGTACCCTAATTCTTATGCAAAAGAAATGCCTTTTTAACTCATTGTCTATCCAAGGTATGATGTAAGTATTCACTTTCATGGAAAGCAGAGTACTGATAATTGATCAGTGAAAAATAAAATCAAATACCCTGGTCAAGTTCAAGAATTTCTTTTTTAACCAAAATTCTGCTATCTAGGAAATCAGCTGTAAGACTATATACGTTTATCAGAACAGTGTCAGATGACCTGACCTCTCATAAACACATGATGACGTATATTATCAATCAACAATAGGGATTGATAGAATATCCCATTGTAAAGTGTACTGACACCATTTGCTAAAAATGCATATGAAATTAATTGGCCAATAGATGGATGCTTCCAAAGTATCCCCACCTCAGTAGATTTGGATAATAGTTTGCTTCTGCAAGCATGAAACATATCTCAGTATCAAATTCTGCTGAAATAGATATGTTGATAATTTCTTGATTCTACCAATGAAAATTGTATTCAACCCATTGGTCTTGGCTATTGAGACACATTTGATTTCATATAGTAATTCCTGCACCCAGGCTAGTATATACTGGGGCAAGTATTATTAGGCATAATTGTTACTCTGTTAGCAAAGCCTTGCTTCAGATGGAGCTCAGAGAATGCTTTGGCAAACATATTAAAATTATTGTTTTTTTTATCATCTTCTGTTCTTGAAGTGCCAAGTTACTGACAGCTTCCTGCCTGATCCACAGCTTTGTGTATTTTTTCAAACCTTCTGGCATCTGGTGCCTTTGCTTTGTGTTTGGTTATCAGTACGTTGGGGCACCTTTTGCCTCCTTGTGGTTGTTTACAAGTTACTAGAAGCCGACTCAGAAAATTAACAACAATGCTTGAAAAAACGCTTTTGTTTAGAACGTCTAGCTAGTTTCAGTTCTATCTTTCCTAGCTTTCAAAACCTGTCAGCATAGTACTTTTGAGTTTTAGTTTTGTATCTATGCTTATATTTTCAGATACCTACTTTTGCCACTCTATCCAATAATTTTTTTTTTTTTGCCAACTTACCAAAATATCTCTCTTCCTCCATGGCAAGTTTCTTTTGTTGTCAGTACATTGGAAAAAAAACTTTTCTATAAAATCAATATCTGTTCCTCTGTGGTAACTTTCTTTTATTGTAAGTAATACCTTTGAATATTGGAACAAGCTTTTCTATAAAATATTATTTTTTGTCCACCCACCCCCCCTTGCTTCATACTTTCTGGTCTCTACCCCAGAAACCCCATTGATCACCAAGTCTACTATCTCTTCCTTTCATCGCCCAGATGGACTGCAATTGTTTCAGTATGGGGCCAGAGAGGAGTCTATAGGTATAATGAGGGGAGGGGAGTCTCACCTGCAACTGCTTCTGTGAAAGGGAGGGATTTTTTTTATATTTTGACATAGCCTCTTATGCCACTCCCCATTCGCTATACCCATCACAAAATCATCCAAAGTCTACCCCTCTCTTCATGTACCATGCCTTCTCTCCCTATCCCCCAAAAACAGGCTCACCCATCTTTACTTGCCAGCACCTAAGATGCCCAAGCTACTAATCAAACTCAGTTCACCTGGGACATAGTCAGAGCTTTATCCCTTTACCCCAAATTTTTCTATAACATTTTGAATCTTGATATAGCATTTTCTTTTATGGACAATTTTTTCATGGCTGCCTCCCAATCCCTTTTTACTAGTTTTAGGTTTATAACTGCATAATCTGTCTGTTGATATTTCGTAAGTCTGATCTGCTTTACATGCATGACCGTAACATTTGTATGTTTAAGAATAACATCCATGAGATTTTGGGGTGTGGTGTCAAAGTGATTGCATGTTTGTGTGTTTAAGAATAGCATCCAGGGAATTTTAGGGTCTGGTATCAAAGTGACTGCATGGACATATCCACTCTGTTGCAATACTTTTAGTAGCTGCTTGTCCCAGAACTGTCCTGAAGTAAAAAACTCCCAACAGACATTAGGAGCATTAAGGCTTCCAGCTAGAAGAGATGGTCATTTCCTCATGCATAATGCAGATTCACATCAAAGCCAAGTAGTTCTGTGGTTCTTAGATTTGGACTTCTATAGATCACATTTAGGAGTGCAGTACTGTTGCCAGTCATTATATTCACCCCAATTATTTCAGCTTTGAAATTTCAATAAACTAATGGCAGACCTATACATTTGGTTTTCTTGCTGTCTAAAATTGTGAAAATCAGAGTAACACATTATGCTTAGTAGGGGTAATTTGAGCCAAACCAAGTTTCTGTCAGTAAAATAATACATACTTGTATTACTTAACAAGTTGTAGAGGTCAACAAGTTTGTTGTTAAAATGCCTAGTTTTACAGAGGATAAAATTAACTTGCTTTACATTCCCTAGATGATGTAAATTCTGTAATCACCTGGCCAGGCATTTTATTTCCCATATTTCCCAGGTGAAAATTGCCTTTTTTCAAAACATTTTTCTAGGACTGAGTTGTTCCCATTATTATAGATGCTTACTGCTGTATTTTGATGCCAGACAACAGATTTCATTTGACATTCTTAACCAGTCTTAATTTATATTTTCAGAGCAGTGGAGAAGGTACTAATGTGTGTATTATATCACAGATAATGTGCTCTCTTTCCCCCCCCCAAGGACGTTATTCCCAGCTATAATAACTGCCTTGCTGTGTTTGACTTCAAATGAATATAACCTCCATAAATCGAATTTTAGGCCTGATATTGTGCATCCCATGTTATATCTGTTCAACCATGGAAACATTTTCAGCCATCTTAGCATGGAGTGTCCTATAATAAGAGTTGTTTGCTCACAGATGGGTTATTGGTCACTAGTGAGGGAGGGGAGTTAGCTCGAAATGTGTTGAGGGCAGATATGAAGGGTTTACATGCAACAATTACATGGCTATCTACTGGAATTACTCCTGTACTGACATGACTACCTACTGGATTTACACCTATATTAAACTGACTATCTACTGAACACGCTCCTGCATTAGCTTTACTATTTATTTATTTTATTTTATTTTACATTTGATGACCGGTAAAGTCCGACTGGACACAGGGCCATTTTCAGCAGAGGCCCGGGGAGAAGAGCTCCACTTAAAACAATTGCTAAACAGATAAATTTATAAGAAACAGCCCTGTATTCTTAATCGACACATAAAATAATATCTAACATTGCTTCAACATGCTTATGTACATCACATAGCTGTGTTTTAAGGCAAACAACTAGCATATAGGAATGTATTTAATAATTAGTAACAGACATATAAGTCACTACCATTGGAATAAAGCATTTTTAGGAAAAAAAAAGAAATCTAGAGGCTAGGCAGTACTGAGTCATCCTTGACAGTATCCTTGTATGACTGCAATATAGTGGATTCGCCTGGGGAGTCACATGGGCACAGCCAGTTGCTAAAACAGTGGGTTTTGAATAGTTTCTTAAATTGTGGGGCAGAGCTTGTAGAAGTTATGTGATTTGGAAGTGAATTCCAGGTTTTTGCTATTGTAGAGGCAAAAAGAGTTTTACCAGCTTCGTTTTTATGTTTGATGACATTTATGGGATTTTGGTCTGTTGATATTAAGACTCTACTGAACTTACTCCTGCATTAACATAACTATCTACTGGACTTACTCCTGTGTTAACATGGGTATCTACCGGACTTGCTGCTGCATTAACATGGCTATCTACTGGACTTACACCTACATTAACATGACTATCTACTGGACTTACACCTACATTAACATGACTATCTACTGGACTTACTCCTGCATTAACATAGCTATCTACTAGACTTACTCATGCATTAACATGGCTATTTACTGGACATAGTCCTGCATTAACATAACTATCTGCAGGACATACTCCTGCATTAACATGGCTATCTACTAGCCTTACTCATGCATTAACATGACTATCTACTGGACTTACTCCTGCATTAACATGACTATCTACTGAACTTACTCCTGGGTTAACATGGGTATCTACTGTACTTGCTCCTGCGTTAACATGACTATCTACTGGACTTACTCCTACATTAACATGACTATCTACTGGACTTACTCCTGCATTAACATGGCTATCTACTAGACTTACTCATGCATTCATGACTATCTACTGGACTTACTCCTACATTAACATGACTATCTACTGGACTTACTCATGCATTAACATGGCTATCTCCTAGACTTACTCATGCATTAACATGACTATTTACTGGACTTAGTCCTGCATTAACATCACTATCTACTGGAATTACTCCTACATTAACATGACTATCTACTGGACTTACTCCTGCATTAACATGGCTCTCTACTAGGCTTACTCATGCATTAACATGGCTATCTACTAGACTTACTCATGCATTAACATGACTATCTACTGGACTTACTCCTGCATTAACATGGCTATTTACTGGCCTTACTCCTGTGTTAACATAACTATCTACTGGACTTATTCCTGCATTAACATGGCTATCTACTGGACTTACTCCTGCATTAACATGGCTATCTACTAGACTTACTCATGCATTAACATGACTATCTACTGGACTTACTCCTGCATTAACATGACTATCTACTGAACTTACTCCTGGGTTAACATGGGTATCTACTGGACTTGCTCCTGCGTTAACATGACTATCTACTGGACTTACTCCTACATTAACATGACTATCTACTAGACTTACTCATGCATTAACATGGCTATCTACTAGACTTACACATGCATTAACATGACTATTTACTGGACTTACTCCTACATTAACATGACTATCTACTGGACTTACTCCTGCATTAACATGGCTATCTACTAGACTTACTCATGCATTCATGACTATCTACTGGACTTACTCCTACATTAACATGACTATCTACTAGACTTACTCATGCATTAACATGGCTATCTACTAGACTTACTCATGCATTAACATGACTATTTACTGGACTTAGTTCTGCATTAACATCACTATCTACTGGAATTACTCCT
Source organism: Protopterus annectens (assembly GCF_019279795.1). Classification (NCBI taxonomy): domain Eukaryota; kingdom Metazoa; phylum Chordata; order Ceratodontiformes; family Protopteridae; genus Protopterus; species Protopterus annectens. Next base: position 155,769,051 of record NC_056740.1, read on the forward strand.
ACATTAACATGACTATCTACTGGACTTACTCCTGCATTAACATGGCTCTCTACTAGGCTTACTCGTGCATTAACATGGCTATCTACTAGACTTACTCATGCATTAACATGACTATCTACTGGACTTACTCCTGCATTAACATGGCTATTTACTGGACTTACTCCTGTGTTAACATAACTATCTACTGGACTTATTCCTGCATTAACATGGCTATCTACTGGACTTACTCCTGCATTAACATGGCTATCTACTAGACTTACTCATGCATTAACATGACTATCTACTGGACTTACTCCTGCATTAATACGGCTATTTACTGAACTTACTCCTGTGTTAACATAACTATCTACTGGACTTACTCCTGCATTAACATGACTATCTACTTGGCTTACCTCTGTGTTAACATGGCTATCTACTGGACTTACTCCTGCATTAACATGGGTTTCTACTGGACGTACTCTTGCACTAACATGACTATCTACTGGACTTATTTATGCATTAACATGACTATCTACTGGACTTTCTCCTGCATTAACATGACTATTTACTGGACTTAGTCCTGCATTAACATGACTATCTACTGGACTTATTCCTGTATTAACATAGCTATCTACTGGACTTACTCCTGCATTAACATGGGTATCTACTGGACGTACTTATGCATTAACATGACTATCTACTGGACTTACTCCTACATTAACATGACTATCTACTGGACTTACTCCTGCATTAACATGCTATCTACTGGACTTACTTATGCATTACCATGACTATCTACCGGACTTACTCCTACATTAACATGACTATCTATTGGACTTACTCCTGCATTAACATGGCTATCTACTGGACTTACTCCTACATTAACATGGCTATCTAGTAGATATACTCATGCATTAACATGACTATTTACTGGACTTAGTCTTGCATTAACATCACTATCTACTGGACTTACTCCTACATTAACATGACTATCTACTGGACTTACTCCTGCATTAAGATGACTATCTACTGGACTTACTCCTACATTAACATGACTATCTATTGGACTTACTCCTACATTAACATGACTATCTACTGGACTTACTAATGCATTAACATGGGTAACTACTGGACTTACTCCTACATTAACATGACTATCTACTGAACTTACTCCTGCATTAAGATGGTTATCCACTAGACTTACTCATGCATTAACATATTTACTGGACTTAGTCCTGCATTAACATCACTTTATCTACTGGACTTACTCCTACATTAACATGACAATCTACTGGACTTACTGCTGCATTAACATGGATATCTACTAGACTTACTCATGCATTAACATGGCTATTTACTGGACTTAGTCCTGCATTAACATCACCATCTACTTGACTTACTCCTACATTAACATGGCTATCTACTAGACTTACTCATGCATTAACATAACTATCTACTGGACTTACTCCTGCATTAACATGGCTATTTACTAGACTTACTCATGCATTAACATGACTATCTACTGAACTTACTCCTGCATTAACATGGCTATCTACTGGACTTACTCCTGCATTAACATGGCTATCTACTGGACTTACCCCTGCATTAACATGGGTATCTACTGGACTTACTCTTGCATTAACATGACTATCTGCTGAATGTACTCCTGCATTAGCATTACTATCTACTGGACTTACTCCTGCATTAACATAACTATCTACTGGACTTACTCCTGTGTTAACATGGCTATCTACTGGACTTACTCCTGCATTAACATGGCTATCTACTGGACTTACTCATGCATTAACATAACTATCTACTGGACTTACTCCTGCATTAACATGACTATCTACTAGACTTACTCCTGCGTTAACATGGGTAGCTACTGGACTTACTCTTGCATTAACATGACTATCTACTGAATGTACTCCTGCATTAGCATTACTATCTACTGGTCTTACTCCTGCATTAACATAACTATCTACTGGACTTACTCCTGCATTAACATGGCTATCTACTGGACTTACTCTTGCATTAGCATGACTATCTACTGGACTTACTCCTACATTAACATGACTATCAACTGGAGTTACTCCTGCGTTAACATGGGTATCTACTGCACTTACTCCTGCATTAACATGGCTATCTACTGGACGTACTCCTGCATTAACATGGCTATCTACTGGACTTACTTATGCATTAACATGACTATCTACTGGACTTGCTCCTGCATTAACATGACTATCTACTGGACTGACTCCTGCATTAACATGGGTATCTACTGGACTTACTCCTGTATTAAGATGGCTATCTACTAGGCTTACTTATGCATTAACATGGCTATCTACTGGACTTACCCCTATGTTAACATGGGTATCTCCTGGAGTTACTCCTGCATTAACATGACTATCTACTAGACTTACTCATGCATTAACATGACTATCTACTGGACTTACTCCTGCATTAACATGGGTATCTTAGGGACTTACTCCTGCATTAACATGGCTATCTACTGGACTTACTTATCCATTAACATGACTATCTACTGGACTTACTTATGTATTAACATGACAATCTACTGGACTTACTACTGCATTAACATGGCTATCTATGGACTTACTTATGCATTAACATGATTATCTACTGGACTTACGCCTGCATTAACATGGCTATCTACCGGACTTACTTATGCATTAACATGACTATCTACTGGGCTTACTCCTAAATTAACATGACTATCTACTGGACTTCCTCCTGCATTAACATGGCTATCTACTTAACTTACTTATGCATTAACATGACTATCTACTGGACTTAATTATGTATCAACATGACAATCTACTGGACTTACTCCTGCATTAACATGGCTATCTATGGACTTACTTATGCATTAACATGATTATCTATTGGACTTACGCCTGCATTAACATGGCTATCTACCGGACTTACTTATGCATTAACATGACTATCTACTGGACTTACTCCTAAATTAACATGACTATCTACTGGACTTACTCCTGCATTAACATGGCTATCTACCGGACTTATTTATGCATTAACATGACTATCTACTGGACTTACTCCTAAATTAACATGACTATCTACTGGACTTACTCCTGCATTAACATGGCTATCTACTGGGCATACTTATGCATTAACATGACTATCTACTGGACTTATTTATACATTAACATGACTATCTACTGGACTTACTCCTGCATTAACATGGCTATCTACTGGACTTACTCCTGCAATAACATGACTATCTACTGGACTTACTCCTGCAGTAACATGGCTATCTACTTGACTTACTCCTGTATGGATGGCACACTGCTCAGTAGGGTCAGAAACTATTATGATTTCTCCAGTGAACTCAGTGTTGCTTTGAGCTATAAGTAAATTCCAAAAAATCAAGCAGAAAAGGAGGGTTATTTTGGATAGTCTTTTAAGTCAATCTTTATTTTCAGTTTATCCAGTGGCTTCAAACTTGAATTATAAAAACTCTACATTTCTGAAAATAAATGAAGTTGTGTAAAATCTGATAGATTTTCCTTGCTAGCAAAATTGCAAAAAAGAAATTTGAATGAAATACAGGCAGGATAATTGTGATCTGAATAACATTCATACCCGTGATACTGAATTTTTTTTAGTCCAGAATGACTGCATTAAAATCAGAAATTCCACATATCTTTAACTCTTTTTATAAAGACACAAGAGAGCATTACCTTATCAACATCAAATAACTCCAGCAAATCTTGTTTTAAAATTATTCATATAGGTTAATAGGTTCATAGGTAGGTACTAGGCTATTGACCCTAGGGCCTATATAAGCCTAGCCAAATGGTTTTCCTGGCTTTCGCCACCCAAGAAAATTATTTTCCTGTGCCCCTGTCGAGCAGAACCACAGAAGTGGTCCGCGGGGTGAATTTCCTATCTCCCATCCAATCATCAAGATTTTTCTTGAAGAGCACTAATGAGGAGTTTTGTTTGATATAGATAGGTAGTTTGTTCCAGAGTATGGGAAGTCTCTGGGACAGGAATCTATCCCTCCTGCATGTTCTGTTTATTGTGGTGACAAGGTTTACTCCCCTAGAGCGTGGAGCTTGGAGGGATTGGGATTTCTTTAAGTGGTGCATGTCCAACAGCTCTGTGTTTGACATAGCTTTGTATGTTAGGCAGAGATCGCCTCTGAGTAGGAGTTATGTGATGGAGTAAAGCTGGATTTTTTTGAGACGATCTGTGTAGGGCAGCTGTTTGAGGCCGGTAATCCTCTTTGTGAGGTATTTCTGCGGTCTTTCCAGTTGTTGTAGATGTCTTGTGAGTTACATACCAAAAGGGGCATTGTACTCTATAATAGGTCTAATGAGTGACGAGTAGAGGGGAACAATGACCTCTTTTTTCCTGGATGAGAAGCCTTTTGTGATGAGGAGTACCACGTAAAAGGATTTCCTGACTACTGTGGCAATGTGATTATCAAAGGAGAGACTACTGTCTACCTGTGTCCCAAGTTCTCTTATCACACTTTTGGTGTTAAGTAGACTACCGCCTATGTGGTAGTTCATGGGTACAGAGTTTTTACCAAAAGGGATGACAATGCACTTTTTGGCATTGAGCTTGAGACCATGGCTTTGACACCAGGCATCTGTCTCAGTGAGGCCCTTTTGTAAGATGTCCACATTGTTAGGAGTTTGGATTATGGCTCTTAGTTTGCAGTCATCTGTGAACTTCATTAGCCAAAGACTTTCTGTGTTAGCCTGTACTTCAGAGAAGTTGATACCAAACAGGAGAGGACCCAGGACTGAACCCTGTGGTATTCCACTTGTCACTAGTCTGAAGTTGGATTTGGAGTCTGCTACTTTCACAGTGGGGGTTCTGTCAATGAGCCAGTTGGCAACCTATCTTGTGACATAGGGATTTATACCTAGTTTAGTGAGTTTATGTATAATTCCAGAGTGGGGGATGGTGTCAAAAGCCTTGGTGAGATCTAGATAGGCTGTGTGAACCACCTTACCCTCATCTATGGCTTTGGTGACCACTTCAAAGAAGTCTATCAGGTTTAGGAGACATGATCTGTCTTTTACAAACCCAAACTGGGTAGGGTCCAGAGTTTGGAGCTTACCAATGTCATTGTTTATAAGTTCCATGATGATATGTTCCATAGCCTTGCAGACCAGGCTCATCAGGCTAATGGGGTGGTAGTTCCTGAGGTCTGTGGTAGCTCCCCCTTTATGGAGTTGGATAACAGTTGCTGTGCGCCATTCAGTGGGTACAAAGCCTGAGGTGAGGCTATGATTGAACATGGTACTTAGGTGGTGTGCCAGTTCATTCTGTAGTTCATGTAGAACGCAGCCTGGGATGTTGTCAGTTCCCATGGATGGTGTGTTCTACACTTTGGAGAGTGTGTATTTTACCTGTCCAGCTGTGATTACAGGAACGTTGCATTCTTCCGGTATAGACATGGGCCATTTAGGGAATGAGAGGGGGGGGGGTAAAGTTAGCACTGAACCTATCTGCCAGGATGTTGGCAATATCAGTTGGTTCTGTATATTTAGTCCCATTGTGCTGTAACTCAGAGCAGATCTGAGTGTTGCCATTGAGATTCTTGACATAGCTATAGAATGCTTTGTGGTTTCTTTAGAATCAGTGGCGATTTTGTTTTCATAACTTGCTTTGGAGGATTTTATGAGGGATCTCAGCTTCTTACTGAGGCTGACCAGGAAGTTCCTCCAATCATGGGATTTTACTCTTTTTTTTGCAACAGTTTCTTTCTTCTGTTGTAGAGTTTGTTTATGGCAGGGGACCACCAGATTGCCTCCCTTTTTTGGAGAACAGCATCTTGGTTCTGTTAGGGATTGCACGATCCATGCACTCGTGTAAGTGCTTATAAAGTGCATTTGTATAGGCTTCAGCAGTCATACCTCTATTGTCCATCAGCATGGGTGTCGTGAAGTTTGCCACTTCTGTCTTAAGAAGAGTGAAGTTGCCTTTGGAGAATTTTTTTACGGTGGTTTCCATATTGGGGGGTGGGGGTGGTATGTGGATGTCTAGGGTGATTAGCTTGTGGTCTGATCTGACCAACAAGGAATTGACCTCTGGTCTGGAACACCAGTTGCCCATGTTGGTAATGACCAGATCTAGGATATCGCTGCCCCTGGTGAGTGTGTGGAGAAGTTGATCTAAGGCATTGTAATTTATGAATTCTAGAAAACATTGAGCACAAGAGTTTGGTACATGAGTAGTTTTACCAGTTAATGGTGGGGTATTTGAAATCTCCCATTATTACAGTGTTAGGTTGTACCCTAATATTTTCCAGTGTATCAAGAAATGAGGAATGGGAGTCCTGGGGCATGGTGGAGGATCTGCAGCAAGCTACAATTTGGATTGCGGTCTTGCCCAGAGTTAGTTGCAGTTGTATAATCTCGGATGCATTATGCTGACACGACTCCGCCTTTAGTGTTTCGGTCCAGGTTATGTGGCCAAAAGGTGTGATATGAATTATAGCCTGGTAATGCAGGGGTGCTCTCTGGAGCCTGTAACCAGGTCTCTGACACTGCACAGATGTCGATGTTCTCCATTTTAAGGAGTGCCTCGATTGAGTGCATTTTGAGGTTTAGACTTCTAGCATTGAGCAGAATTATCCTCAGATTTTGCTTGCATGTACATGTTACGGTGGTGAATTTGTCACTTGAACCTTGCCTAAAAAAGGCATTATAGGGGTGTCAAGAACTTTAGCCAGTATCTGGAATCCCAAGGGTGACAGGTGCAGGCCATCTCTGTCAAAGCATTGTGGTTTGTCATTCATGGTTGAGAGGGTGGCTTAATGCTTAAGGTGTTTGCCTTACAAACACAAGGTGCAGGGTTTGATTCTCACAAGGCATACTTGGCTAGGCTTAAAATGGCTTACAAGGGCAGTTAGCTTAGTACTAATCTATGAACCTATGTCATCACAGGCAGACATATACTGGATCCCCTTAGAATGACACCTGAAGCTTAGCCAATTGTTGAAGTCAATCATTTTGTCCTTGTACTGTGGTATCATTTTGGGTGATGGCAGGATGCTACTCCAGGCTAGGGTCATACCTGCCTGGGCTACAAGATTGGACAGCTCCTCCATGTCTCTTTTCACGTAGTCCAGGGAGGTATGTCTCAGGTCATTCACACCAACATGGACAATGACAGAGTCATATTTCTACTTGTTGTGGAGGGATCTGAGTGTGTGCATTATGTGGCGGATCCTGGCACCAGACAGGCAGCTGACAGTAACTTTCTCCTTATTTAGCTTAGTGAGTGGAACATCAGTATGCCTGACTATAAAGTCACCTATGACTAGAGTGTTGGGTACGTTGTTATGCCTTATGGGCTGTGGTTGCATGGCACACTGAGTTTGTGGGCTATGTGTGATTTGGGTTGTGTTGAGGGGTGGAGGTTGCTTGCATTTCTGCTTTGGAGGTCCCTGTTGCTTGAGTAGATTTTTATTGAGTGCCACCATGAATGTAGGTGTGTGTTTTGTGTGTCTATGTGTGTGTTTTTGTGGTGTAGGTTTTGAGGGACTATGTGATGAGTGTGGTGTGGTGCAAGTGTTTACCTTCTCCTCTTGACTGTCTAGTCCAATCTTGGGTGAAGAGAGCTTTGCTTCCAGTTTGGCTATATAAGTGAATCTCTCGCAGGTTGTAGTGCTGGGTGGTAGGAGGAGAGGGTTGTCTGTGTACATGAGGCAATTGCTGCATTACCCCAAGATGCCCAGATTCATCAGGTAGACATATAAGTTTGAGTAGAATGGAATTTAGCTATATGACCCCGCTTAGAATTTTCTTCAGCATTTTAGTTATTCATTACTTCAGAATGTATTTAGTACATTCTATTAAAAACGTATTGATAGACAGTCTAGTCAAAGAAACAGATAGACGCATTAAAATCAGCTCTCACTAAAAAGTAATATATTTGCTCTGTGAGAGTGAGAGACAACTCCAGCCTTTATTTTAGTGAACATGAAGACAATAACATCAAAGGTTGGGTAAAAAAGGAAATAATATTTGAGTGACAAGGTGATTCAAAACTGTGCATTGCCTCAAAACCACCAAGACCAGCTGTTATACACTAAACACTAATGTTTTCAAAGTGTATATTCAAATACACATGTGCAGGTGGACATGCACTCACACACACATACACGCATATGCATGCGCATGTGTGCGCGCACATACGCACACACTCACAATTGCACTTGGTGGAGAAGCATTGACTCACATTATGCCAATGTCTGCATATCGGTAGCACATGTAGTTGAAACAAAAACTGCCAAAATAAAACAGATTGAAATAGGAAGCAAATTGTCTCCTTTTCAGATTGGTTGAAAAAAAATAAAATAAAAAGTGACCATAAACTTTCTAAATAGTGATATTGTTAAAAAAATTATTTTGGTAATCTAATGTATAAGTTTCGGATTAGAGCAGTGGTAGGATTAAGGCTAGGGTTAGCATATGTGAGTGAGGTGGTTAGGGGTGCTTTTTTACTTAAAACCCTTCCCCATAGCAGTACCTCTAAAGAAGACATAAAGTTCTCACACAAGATGATACATGCTCAGGTGCAGCACAAACTCTTTCCCCCTTCTCTAGCCCCTACAAACACTTGTACCCCAACATCCTACTGCCACACATACATGTCCTCACTAAAAGCAATAGTCAGGATTGCTCCTGTCTGTAATCCCTCCACTCGAACTCCAGTTCCAGAATCAGCTGCATTTTATCACACTGAACGGAGTCATTCTGGTACAGAGCATTATGCTTTAGAGAAGATGTTTGTGGAGCAGTGACGCATATGAACACTGTTATGGTGAGCAATTTTAAGTCAACTGCTACTTGTACCATTGTGATTGCTGTTACATCTGCCCCCACGACATATTTTTCATGGTTATTGTGAAGCCTTGGACATCTGTGAATGTACAGTTGATCACAATGAGGGGCCTGCAGTATGAAGCATTTGCTTAAGGCTAACCCAATTCACATCCTGTTTTTAAGTTGTCTAACAAAGACCAGTAAACTCTGATCTTTTGAAAATAAAAGTAAGAAGTAAATCTGATCTGTTTCTCAGTTGCCTTAATACTATTAATCCCTTTTCCTGCAGAGTTCTAAGTTTGTTTTAACTAGCAGCTCTGTCTATTTTTCATTGTTGACATAGCAGAAACTGCACGAAATATCTCAGCTAGTGCATTAATTAGAGCTCTGGTACTGTGACCATATCTTGCCTTTTCACTCTAAACTGGCTAATATCATTCAGGGAAAGTGGGGCTGGTATGCCCATTAAATAGGCCAAGCTCCTTCAACTCTTGGATAAGACATGGGTAGATCATATGCTGAAAACAAAGCTAAAATGTAATGAAATGATGAAAGGATCATCTTATTAGGTGGGAAATGTAAGCATTTATGCATGCCTAATTTAGCAAAATGAGGTGCCATTGTAGGAAGAACAAAAATGTCGGGATTAATAAATGATCCAGGACATAATGTATTGAATGAATCATAGTACTTTTCAGAAACCCTTGGTGTCATGTTACCGGTGACAATGAGAATGAGCCAGAATTGGCTGTCTTAACTATATCATATTTCACTGAGTAGGAGTCATGAGCAAATGCATTCATATTGTTACAGAGTGTGACGTGAACCTTAGCCTGGTGCTTAAAGGCTGGTTGAACTGGGTTGTGGTCCAGTGATGGAAGGCTCATAAAAGTGTAATAGGATGTGGTCAGGACTGTTGTAGAGGTCGTTGGTCTAACTGACATAGTTGAGAATATACTCCTCCGCTAGGCAATGTACTTACCTTTAAGAAGCAACCCACCTTGGAATTGAAAAAAAATTCTTCATTTTCTCTAGGGTGCTGCATCTGATGCCTTAGGATAACACAGAAATATGTTCATCCTATACCTTGGATCATTTCCTTGTCTTTTGATAATGGGGGATCCTTTGATTCAGTGCCACTCATTCACTCACAAACTAATAGATATGTAACCTCATTCACTCACAGACTAATGGATATGTAACCTCATTCACCCACTAACTAATGGCTATGTAACCTCCTTCACTCACTAACTAATGGATATGTAATCTCATTCACCCACTAACTAATGGATATGTAACCTCATTCACTCACTAACTAATGGATATGTAACCTCATTCAATCACTAACTAATGGATATGTAACCTCATTCACTCACTAACTAATGGATATGTAACCTCATTCACCCACTAACTAATGGATATGTAACCTCATTCACTCACTAACTAATGGATATGTAACCTCATTAACTCACTAACTAATGGATATGTAACCTCATTCACTCACTAACTAATGGATATGTAACCTCATTCACTCACTAACTAATGGATATGTAACCTCATTCACCCACTAACTAATGGATATGTAACCTCATTCACTCACTAACTAATGGATATGTAACCTCATTCACTCACTAACTAATGGATATGTAACCTCATTCATTCGCTAACTAATGGATATGTAACCTCATTCACTCGCTAACTAATGGATATGTAACCTCATTCACATACTAACTAATGGATATGTAACCTCTTTCACTCACTAACTAATGGATATGTAACCTCATTCACTCACTAACTAATTGATATGTAACCTCTTTCACTCACTAACTAATGGATATGTAACCTCATTCACTCACTAACTAATGGATATGTAACCTCTTTCACTCACTAACTAATTGATATGTAACCTCTTTCACTCACTAACTAATGGATATGTAACCTCTTTCACTCACTAACTAATGGATATGTAACCTCATTCACTTACTAACTAATGGATATGTAACCTCATTCACTCACTAACTAATGAATATGTAGCCTCTTTTTTCTTCAAGACTTTGTATTGTACTGCTTTTAGTTACAAAGCATTGGACCTGGTAGTTCATCCCAGGGGACCAATTCTTCTTTGGTATAACATTAATTTGGTCATTATAGCTGTCATTAAGTCTGCATAAATCTATTTGTGAACAAAGGAGGTGAATCAGGTTACTGACTCAGGTCACATTGCTACAGGCTGAACCACAAACCATAATAACTTATTCCCACTAGTTAAAGAAACTTTCAGTCTAGGCGTGCACACAAAATAACATGTCTTAAAGCCATACCAGATAGCCTATATTATTTAGTCTATGTATTTCTTAATCAAGTAAATCCACTGGACACAAGTGTTCTTTTCAGAAGTGACCTGAGAGAAACATCTGGTTAAGCAACTTGCTGAGTGTCACACAATTTGCAAGTAGAAGTTGATAGTATCAAACCCAAATGCTTGCACTTCATTTTCTTAACCATTTTAACTCAGTTGCCAAGAAAATCCCTTTTTGGCATCACATTCATAGATTCAGGTTCTTCTGATTTTCTGATCTAGGCAAAAAAAGCCTGAGCTAAAGTACCAGACAAAGTGGATATCTATCACAGCATCAAAGAAGATGCTGGAATAGAAAATTATGTGCCAAGAACTAATGAAGGCTAACTTTTTTTTAGCAAAGCAAAATCAGTGCTAACATTAATAGCATTTGTTCTTGCCATTGCCCTGACGTGTGTGTGTGTGGGGGGGGTAAATACAACTAGGGAAGTCTGCTATGCTCAATCACACGTCCCCTCATCATCTACCAGAGCACATTTCCCAAGCAGGAGAATATCAATATATGTCAAAAATGTAATTAGTCATAAAGTAAAAGAAAGGGGTACCATTGTTTTTCCTTTAATTTGTTTTTAACTAATTCCATGTCCTCAAACCAGATTTTCAAATTATTTTAGAATGTGTTTTTTATTATGGAATAAAAACAATTTTACAATGCTATTTATACAGGGTATCCAACTATCTGCATCCTACATGTGAGAGTCTTTTATGTCCTACACCAATGATACTTGAATAATAACAGAATAATAACAGTGTGAGATTATAGGACCTTGGAGAAGAAGAGGAAAAACTAAATTTCCCTCTTCCTCAAGACAATTCAATCTCAGCATAGTAATGTTTAAGTGTGGGGGAGGGGTCTAAGGGGAGTAGGGATCGGTACCTTCAAAAATACTATTGTTAGTGTTTCTATTTTGTACTTTTACAGCTGTGAAGTATTAGACAGCACATACACTAGATTCTTTTTCAAGTAACCGATATTCAAATATGACATTCACTCTTCTTTCATATACATATGTCATATATATAAAAATCTCCCATAAATGATGAACATTCATCTTAATTCTATGCAAAATCATCTAGAGAAGTTAGACATTTTATGATTTATGTGACGTTTTCTTGATTTTGTTTTTCTTCTTGAGTGTGAACATGCTTGTGAAGCTCATGACTGCAAGACTGAAGAAGCATACACTGCTTGACAGAAGCTTCACAGTTTTGTTTCTTCTTCAGGTAGATGATGGAACCTAGAATTATTTAAATACATTTAATGGATGCAATTCTTTCTTTGGGCTAACTGAATGTCCAGCAAATTTCCTTCCTTTAGACTTTAATATAACTTTGGACTCCATTTCCGGGAATTCCATGAGCAGCATGCTCAGTTTTTTGGGGGCTGTGGACTAGATTGATAAAATGGATAGAGGATCTCCACAATGCCCAATTCACTGAGCTCCTAGTTAATGAGGATATGATGTCTGCCTTCACAAATGTGCATTGGTCCGCACAGACCATTCCCTTATTATCATTCCTCTTCCTTCTAACAGAACACCATCACTACTTTCATTTATCTTATAGATGGTTGTTTAAAGGGGTTGTTTGATTAAAGATTTGTTTTACCCATTCAAATAATCCAGTGGTTCATTTCTGAGCATATGGTTATTTCTTTGGTACCAGCAAAATAATATAATAATAGTTTCCCATCATATATACCCATTTAGAGGAGTTTAACCTCATCTCATTATTAATGTATCACTGAGTTAAATTGGACTTTCTAAAATGGAGCTAGATCCTGTCAGCTAGGCACTGATTGTAGGCTGCAGATAGTCTTGCCTATTTGGGACTCTTTCTATATGTCTTTCCAGATGCCATGACTTCATTGGACTACTGACTGAGTGACTAACATTTCCCCTTTTAGCATACTTTATTCTCATGTCCCCTTTCCCCATGGCAATCCCAATAAGTATGATGAACACAATGTACATCACTAGAACCTGTCATGAGGTTCCTGTTCCCCTTAATACATTTTTTCATACCAACTTGCAGACAGAGCTGGATCGTGGTAAAATGGGGCCCTAGACAGGGTAATGGAGGGAGGTCCTCCACCCATACCAGTATTCCACTGCTCATCTGTCTTTCCCTAATTACCATAAAACACTGTTCAAACTTGTTAGCATGAATATTATTCTCATCTTTACTTTTACAGTTACTACAAATATTTAGATTTAATTTAAAATTTTTATTTCAAATTTTATAGCAAAAACATTTATATTCATTTGCTAAATAAAATAAAAAATACTTATATTGAAATTAGACTTAGCATTAGCAACAGTAAAAATTCTCTTCCCTTGAGACTCACATTTATTGAAAGTACATTTGGAAAACCATTAAACTACAAGAGATGTGCTGGGATTTATAGTCAAACAATATAACAGAGAGATGCAGCCATTTAAAGGCAAATGTATAACACATTTGGTAACAGCCTGGGACAGCCCACTGGATGCAACTGTCCTTTTTCATGGGCTGACCAGGACCATTGTCTAATGAAGTGTCTTGGTTAGAGTCACACAGTAGACACAAAGAGGCTGACAGAATCAAACTCTGCACTACAAAACCCATTTCACTAGCTAGCCTTACTCATCTGTTTCAAGTGACAGACAAACATTGTAGTAGCCCAAGACAGTGCATTTTACACCTAAGCACCTGCAAAAAAAAAGATATATTAAAATGCATACAGTGTTAAAATATTAATATTAGACTTGTACACTTCATGTTGTAAGGCTCGTTCACAATCAATCACACTATCAATTGTATTGTGCACAGAGAAGATGCTCATGTTTTCTACATTTGACTCCTTCCTGTACCCCATAAATACTCTTGAATGCAGGAAGCAAGGGTTCACACAGACACACACACACACACACACACACACACACACACACACACACACACACACACACACACACACACACACACACACACACAAGTGCTCATCAATTAAAGCCCCTTGTATTCCTCAGATATTTTCTGTCCACCAAATAAGCAAACAAATGCATAAATAATGACTTAGAAATGTATTCTAGCTTACTGTTGTGAGAGCCATGAAGTGCAACCCATTGTGTATGAATCAGAGACACAAAAGTCAAAAGCAGGAACAGATTTTAAATATTGCTCTTATATATTTATAAAGTTTTGGCATTTTGTATTAGTAAGCATTTTATGAAGGATGTGGGGGCTGAAATCCATGTTAATCATTATTTAGTGACTGGAATCCATAACACTTTGCCAAAAAAACACAACTTTTATGAGGAATAGACAACAAATATGATGAAGCAATCAGTGACAGTTGTAAGATTCATACAATACAACTCACTTCAACATCCCTCTGCATCCTCAACTTCTTAGTTTAAAAATCAGACCCAAAGACCCAACATAAGGAACAGATTTTAAGTATTTATCTTATTTACTTTGAAAGTTATGAGAATAACAACCTTTACATTAGCAAGCATTTTCTGAAGGCTACAATGCCTGAGACTCAAACGCCTGTCATTATTTAGTAATTGTGGTCCACAATAGGTTTCCAGAAAACCATAACAAAGTACCTCTTAACTTCTTTGCTCAGGAATTTGGGAGAAAGCCAAAAATAATGAGGGGGGTAGGCAAGAAGGCTTAAAAATGGGCACATTTTATTTATTTACTTTTATTATTTTATCTATTTGTTAACTGGATAAATACACTGGGGGGAAGTGTCCCTTTTTGGGGATTACTGTGAGTAATGTCTCTGGTTAAGTGGCTTTCTTAAAGTCAGAACATAGACAAATGGGGGTGAAATAAATCAAACCCTATACTTTTTACTACAAGAGGCACTTTAATTCACTTACAAAGGTATAAAAATGAATGCAACAGACATGCATTTTTTTGAGCGGAACTTGGAAACTCTTAATTACTGGCAATATTGATTAAATGCAATCCTCAGCAATTTGCCATACAATGTTTTACACTGAAAAAAAAAATAAAATAAAAATATGAGGCTATATCAAAAAATTTCTGCTACAGTCATAGACGGATGATTGCCAAACAACTGTAATCACTTAGAACATTAGCAGAGCAAGACGTTTTCCATTAACATGTATTTTCTGAACAATAAGAGCTATAAAATGCTAATGTCCTACATAATTGACTGACTGTCTGTCAAGTCCTCAAGTATTTACCAGAAAAGAAAGAAAGAGAGAAAGAAAAGAAAAAAGTTTTATGAGATATGCCAAAATATGAGGCAAAATCAAATGTTTTCTGTAAAATCAGTTTCAGAGGAGAGGCAGGCTAGTTTAAATAACTTAGAAAGTTAATAGAACAATACGCTTGGCACCAATATACATTTTTAAAGAAGAAGTGCAAGCTGCTAGTTAATGACATTGTCTGATTATGTTAAAATGCTTTACCAGACAAAGAGATGTAATGGGGAGGTGATCTCTTACTCTCTCTCTCTCTCTCTCTCACAAACACACACACACACACACACACGCACGCACGCACGCACGCACACACACACACACACACACACACACACACACACACACACACACACACACACACACACTCACGTGTACCTACGTAAAACAGTTCAGTGCATAGTAGTTATATATCCACATGCATTACATATGGTGACATCCACAGTACTGTGGGATATCAGCAATTCCAAAACACTGCACTTGTGGAAGAATGGTGGCTTATCTACTTATTGGTCTGTTTTGACCATGACAAGCTTCAGGATGTTTCTGTCTTACTTGGTCTCTACATTTGAGCCAATGAAAGAAAAGAAATGACAGCTGTCATGGGTTAAAAAGGAGCAATGCAGCAGACTTTTTATGTTGATGTGTACAGGCCCCCTCTGCCATCACCAGGCCCTAGGGAACTGCCTAGCTCACCTTGTACTCAATATGGATCTACTTGTACATCAAGATTTCTAATTTTCTCAAAAACAAAAGTAAATTTGCTTATCTGACTTGTTAGTGTTAAAGAAAACTCAGAGGAATTTGTAAGTGGCATTCACTATATGACTCTAACCTTAGGTCATTGACAGATGCCATTGCCAGAATGGATTGAGATAGAAATATGCAACATCCATGGCCTCCTTGTTAATTAATACTTGAGATTAACATCTCTGAACATCTCTGTGTTTGTTTTCACCTGCCAGGTAAGGGCAGATGTAAATGCAAACATATTAGACACTTAAATTCCTATTGTTGGTCCACTCCAGGAGTTGGAGGCGATGTTCACTTATCAAAGAGTTGCACCAAAGCCTTCACCTTTTTGTAGTTTTGAGCTTCTACATATTATTTGCAGAGGTGGTTACTGTTATAGGTAGTGCATACTCAAGTGTGGGTAACAAGTGCCTTTTGCATAGATGGCTTTGGATTCAGAAGTCTGGACATTTTGTAACCAGTGCTGAGGAGGGCAATCACCTTAATAAAAGTTTTGAGGACACATGGATGCATTATAAATGAGGTCTACATAGTCACCAAGATTCTGAAAAACACTTGTAGTTTTATTGTTTCCTTCCACTGGAGCCTGTATTTCCAAGAGGAGGAAACATTGGCATTTTTCTTGTAGTTGCTGAGATTGTGGCCTGGATCTCCTTAGTGTCATATAAAGCCATCTAGTATGCAAAATAAGTCATGCTTGCGTTTTTTTTTTCTTTTTGCTGAATAACATGCTTACAGTACAAATGTATCTGGTTTATTTATTTATTTATTTTTATCTTAACTACGGACCTGTATAAAGGGGGTATAACAAAAGCACATATTGTATACCAGATATTTTGCACAGCAGCAGACAGGCTGGTTATAAAACTAGCTGTATAAACAGAAGTAGACTTCAGTGGTTTTCAGATTATCACCAAGAGGTTCTCTTTATAATGTTTAATAAACTAAACAGAGTGCCAGCAGCATAAATGGAAGCATGAGCTGAGACAGTGACATCACATCTAATAGTGTTCCTATTTACATAGCAGGGCTAGTGTGTAATTTGAAGGTAATGACAGAAGCATTATTACAACTGACATGTTTGCAGAAACTGCCTCACCTGCTTATAATTTCAGATAGAGAAAATTAAATGAAACTGCTGTTTAACACACCTGTTTTTTTTCTTATTTTTTCCCTTTCTCTTTCTCTCCATCTCTTTCTCTCTCTTTATGCTTGTCTCTGCCTTTCTCCCCCCCTCTCTTTTTTCGAACCATGCAAGTGAAGATTCAAAACTGCTAAAATGAATTCAAGTAGAATTTCTGTTATGATTAGCCCCTCTCTCTGTCTATATCATCTTCTCTCTCTCAAAGGACTTTGCAAATATAATATGCATACTCTCCTATAATATGAACCTTCCAGGCTATTGTAGTCTTGCCAGCTTTCAAGTTTAACATATTCTGGGATTATTAAATTTGGAAGGTAATGAGCCATTATTTGCATAAAGTCATTCCATGAGAACTCAGTGATGATATAATAAATTATGCAATAATTAAATCATTACATGAATATAAAATAAGGAAATATGAAACTACAACACTCAGTAACACATTAATGAGTTTGCATTGTGTGAGCTATGCTACTAGAATCTTGAATTAAAATGAATTAAAACTAAATGCAATGTTGGGTATTGACTAGCATTTCTATGGTATTACACTGGGATGAAACAGCTAGGCATGAAATGACCACTGGGTCGATAGCCTAGTAACCTCCTATGATCCTATGAAATGTAGGTCCTTAAAATACTTTTGCATCTTTTCACTAAGAGAGTCCTGTACAATGTCTGGGAAAGGAATATCAGTGGTCAGATGCAGTGACTGCAAAGACTTTTTTCCCTGAGTGATATGTCTGAGTATCTCCAACTGGCTTTCCTTTGAAGAAGTGAGGATACGGAAAAGGTTGTGTAGAGGTGCTCTTGAAGATAGAATGCACCCATACTGTGAAGGCCTTGTAATGGGCATGACCCACTATGTGTGTGTTTGTGCACAATATCAACAATCCCTGGGTAGAGGAATATTCCTTTTCCTGGGGACTGTGTGATCTTGGCATTAGTATATATAATTAGCAGGGGGGAATAGGAGTGCAGGGGGCTTACCTTCCTGCAAAAACACTTCTTTTTTGTTAGTCTGTTCTGGGGTAATCCTCAGAGCATACGCAGGATGTACTGATGTTTTGTGTTCCAACATTTTGACTTCAACAATACGGACTTTGATTATATGCCTATTTGATACATCCTCTCTCTGTACTTATGTATATATATATATATATATATATATATATATATATATATATATATATATATATATCTGCAGACCTGCAGACACACATGCGCGCGCGCGCACACACACACACACACACACACACACACACACATATATATATATATATATATATATATATATATATATATATATTGACAAGTTAAAAGATAAACTGTTAATATATTCAAATGAAGGAATACAAGTAAAAGTAAATTGGTTGCATAATTCAAAGCAACTTCCAATTCAAATACATGAGACATCAGGTCATTTTGTGAAGTCATTTTAAAATATGCATATCGATCACTATATTAAAGACATTTAAAATGTTATATTTGCAACATATAGAAATGATATGTCTTCAGCATATTATAAATTTAAAAGAGATATATAAGAAAACAACTTTGCACTTGCATTAGACTGCCTAAAAAAGCAGAGAAATAATTCATATGGCTCAGCATTGTCAAATAAAGTTACATCACTCAGGTAATATTACACTTCAATCAATCAATCAATAAATAAATTACATTTAAAAACAGACAGTATTGCCTTTCTCAAAAAAGGAAACAGTTTTTTTCAGCAAATGAGCAAGACCCCCTGTACGTGCCACATGGCTGGGGGTGGAGGAGGTGGGGTTGCACTCATAACAACACTGTGTCTTTAAACAAATTTCAGGTCACACAATGGTTAAGATAAGAGAAAGGTGCTGCTACCTCTAAAAGCCCTGTGACCTCTTTCACAACACTTGCTGCTATTCTGCAGACTTGAGAGTCATCTAAGCATGATTGTGGAGTCCAGTTCTGATTAAATTATTTAAATACATTTAGCCCCACTGTAACAGAGAAAGTGTGCCAAGTGAGAGTCTAAACTCTGTGACACTGTTGTGAATATAAAAGCTGTCTTTCTTTAGGTAATAGCTGAATTACAATTGCAAGACTAGTTAGATGAGATGATAGTGCAAACTATTCTTGAATAGATGATGGTATGATTTGATAAAGTTATGAAGGGAGACTATTCTATAATTTGCAAAAAGAAAAATCTGTGGTATTCCTCAAAGTCTCAGAAAACCCGGTATGCAACTAATACTGTGTCAAAAACAAACCAAGAAGAAACTTTGCAGTATGGTGGGTATGATGTTCACTTTCTGAATTATGTTAAGCACCTAGATCATTAATAAAAACTGAACTGTAAAATACATGCTATAAAATAATAAAATAGAGAACAGTAAATAGTAGGTAGTCCACAGTTGAGTTAAAATGGAATATCTTTTATTGAAACACACAAACAAGCAAACCTAGTTGAGTATATACCAAATACTCAAAACACAGAAGGTGAGCTTGTTTTTTCAAGACCACAAAATGTTAATGATCAGTTATAAATGAGTGATCACCATGACTGCTTATATCACTGAATTCAGTCTGGAATGCATGCGTTATTAAGAAAACATTCTTGACCTTGCCCTTCTTTAGGCCTTCTTTATTTGATGCACATGATGAACTGTGACCTGATCATGCAATAACAAGTGCCACTCTAGCAGTCTAGGCATACTTGCATGTTTCATCATAACGAAATATATAGTGAATTAATTAATGCCATGGAATATACAAAGAATAAGGTGACTAAGAAATCACACTCACAGGTAGGCTGCCCTGCACTGGTGATGTTGTGTTTTCTGCCTGTCATCCGCTTTACAGTGCATTGTCATGCTTATCCCTAAGCACAGGAACAGTTATGTCACTTGCATCCTCTCCTTCCATATGTGCCCTATGCCTAAACTCTACAGCACAAGTACAGTTGGACGTAACAGTGGCATCTCCAAGTTTCTTATTGACTTTGATTGCACAGAAGACATTGTTGAAACAAAATTAACTGAAATCCTATAAGGTAAATAAACATTAATGTCTGCAATCATTACTCGGAAATTATGGATTCCTCAGGAGTTCTATTAATTCCAACAACAGAGCAGAGGGCCTTCTTACATTCGAAGCTGGCTTATTTCAATAAAATACCGTGTGTTTGAATACGCTTGGTAGTTCATTTTGTGTGTGTGTGTATGTGTGTGTGTGTGTGTGTGTGTGTGTGTGTGTGTGTGTGTGTGTGTGTGTGTGTGTGCATGTGTGTACGTATTCTGTTTCAGGAGTATCATGCCATTAACTAGCTGCACAGATAAGTTATTAAAACATGCAGTTAGTGAACAGGACAGAAATAGCTTGAGGAAGAGCTTTTTGTGACAGCTCATGGATTTTATGCCATTATATGACACATTGTTTTTGTCAGCCTCTCCTTTTACGTTAACTCTTGACTTTCATAATCAGGATGACAAATGTGATACTATGTAGGTCTAATGCAAATCTTAAACAAGTTTAGATATGACCTACAACCTACAATATGTTTTGGTGATATGTTATTCCTCAAACTGTTGCATGTTTCTGAGCAGCTCATTTAGGTACCCTTTTTAGTAGCACTACTAAGTGTATCTTTTCTTTCTTTGCTTGACTTGTAACTGGAGAAAGCATTTATTCTCACTTGTTTTTGTGCCACATCCTCGCTTCTTTTAGATCATATTCCTTCTTCATGAGAAGCTAGAAAGAGAGGGTATACATCATCCTATTAGTGGTCTTAGAATGCCTGTTATGTGCATCATCCTTATTCCTGGCAGACCAACACGCAGCATGCGATGGATGCAGTGCGGTTCTTAGATGCAACTTGTGCTCTCATGCATTTTGCATTAGTAGTGGCATGCATCAGCATGAATCCTCCACAAAATGAGGCTTGATGCCCAGGACTAATCTCTGCTCTCTGCCAGGGTGGGGATCCTACAGTGGCAATTCCTGTGCCATACTCTAGAGTAAGAAGAGTTTATTCATCCTCCCTGCCCATGCTAGATGGCTGTAGTTGTGGGGTTTCTGCTTGAAACTAAAAAACTGGCTATGTACTGTGGGATATTACCAATGCAACAATGCTTGCATTCCAGAGGTTGGTATATTTGTAGATCTGTAAACTAATTTTAACTACTACCACAATACATTTGTCTACCTTCTTTCTGTATAGATTGCTAGTGTATGATGTGAGTAGAGCAAGTGTAATTTCTCTACACTGCTGATTCAGTATTCAGAGATTTCTGAATGTTGTTGAGGTGTATAGGAGGGTAGGTAGGAGGAAGGAGAAGGGATGTGGCAGCTACTTTTTACAATGATCACTTAGCAGGGGCTTTCCTCTGTAAAGAGAGCCTGGTTTTAATGGTGTCTTTCTGACTGCAGTGTCAATGTACAAATCAAATTTGAACTTGTCATCAGTGATAATGTCTAGTAATTTTGTGTTGGTGATGTTTTCAATTTTTGTGTTGCTTGAAGGCATAATATTAAGGTCAGTGTTGTTATGATTTTTGTTTTTAGGAAGGAATAGGATTAGTTTGGTTTTGCTGGGGTTTAAGAGCAATTGAGATGTATTTATCCAGTTTTCTATTGAGGTGAAAGCTTTTTGTGTGATGATTTCTAAGGTGGTAGGATTTGGAACTGAGAAAATTAAAGCTGAGTCAACAGCATATTGTATTATGGTGGAGAGCTGTGATTTCTTGTGTATGTCATTAATGAAGGTATTGAAAAGTATTGGCCCAAGCATGGGGACCTCCAGTAGTGATTGAAAGGAGTGTGAAGTGGGAGTCATTCCATTTTACAGACTGGGTGTGATTGTTTAAGTAGCTCGTGAACCAGCAAGCTGAAGGAGTCATGAGGCCTATAATATGTTCAAACCTTCTTATAAATATTGTAAAAATCTCTCACACTACATTCAAAACAAGTAAATATGGTGTAAAGCAGTACAGCCATCTAAAATTCTACAACGAGTTATTATTTTGATAATAAATTGAAAATGTGCATTTTGAGGGGTTGAGACTACACACTGTCCTGCAAAAATTTTGTGTAAGAAATGTACCACTTAGTGCATCTTAAAAAATGACAACCTGTATCTGTACATGTATTAATAAAGGAGAGGTTCATGAAATCATGGGAATGGCATGCATGATTCTCCAATCATGTAACAGCAAGTAAGTAATCATGAACAGCATGCAATAACGTTAATAATAAAAATAATTCATATACCTAACTATACTATATGCTGTGAATTCTTGTTTTAGTGTTTGAGTCTAATCCTTTTCATCTTGAATGTGGGCCCCCATAGCTCTCTGGGTCCCCAATCAAATTATCAGGACATGGGGTCATGATTACAAAGTCTATAGTTATCAGGTAACTTTACACCCATCTGAAAAACATCACCTGTATCAAATGTTTTAATCCAGCAATGGAAATTGCAGTGTGCTGGATTTTTCTCATCTGGACTACTCTAAAGATTTTTATGAGAGGCTCTCAGATATGATTCCTGACTGCATTCACTGGCTTCAGCTTCACTGAGGGTTTTGAATGGATAATGAAGGTTTTCTCCTATTACCCTTTTGATGCAGGACCCAGGCTGCATGCCAATGCAGCTTGGTTTGTTTTTAAGATTTTTCTGCTTACCTACCAAGCCTTGCACAGTCTGTGTCCTACACTTGTTCATTACAAAGTCCCTGTTCTCCAGCAGAGGTCATCAGATACGATGCAGTTAGATGTTCACGGAGCCTGGCTTGAGACATTACACATTTATTATGTGCCTATCCAGTCCTAATTCTGGGGAATCAAGTACATTCTGTTATTA
The DNA here is from genome assembly GCF_019279795.1 of Protopterus annectens. NCBI lineage: Eukaryota > Metazoa > Chordata > Ceratodontiformes > Protopteridae > Protopterus > Protopterus annectens. The sequence continues at coordinate 155,792,179 of NC_056740.1, forward strand.
AAGCATATCAGAACAAAGTTTCATTTATGAGATCCATTAATTACCATGACTTGGATTCAGAAAGATTCTCTCCACCTATACTGATTTGTCAAGGTAGTTTGGTCAGTTAGCATGATAGAGAAAATCTTCACTTCAGAGATATAGCAAAGCCACATCAAAAATCACATCATTAGCAGCTCACTACTGTCTTTGAGGCCAATTCTACACTGTAAGACACAACCATGGTAGTGTTCTTTCAACCTGCCCAAGCACTGTAGTAGCAGAATCACCTTCATACACACAACACCCACACACGCACACACACACACGCACACACACACACACACACACACACACACACACACACACACACACACACACACACGCACAGGCACACAAATACAGACACACATGCACGCGTGCGCAAGCGAAAACACACACACACACACACACACACACACACACACACACACACACACACACACACACACACACACACACACACAACCACACTCACGCCCAACCATTCCGACACACACATCGAAGCAACAAGTTGTTTGCACTCATAGGAAAACTCATCCACTTAGCAGCATTCATGCTCCAACACATAGAGTTAAATGCACACACACACACACACACACACACACACACACACACACACACACACACACACACACACACACACACATGCGCATACACACATGCAAATACACACAGATGCACATAAAAAGTCAAAATCCCCCATCTTCCTTTCTTAGTGTGACCACTAAAATGGACAAATAGACACACACACACACACACACACACACACATACACACACACACACACACACACACACACACACACACACACGCACACACAAATGTGTATAGTGAGTCATGTAAATGTGTACTGCTGTAGTATCATAATGTACTTAGGAAGGGGTTTGAATCCTGCACTTGCCAACTGTCTGTGTGTGTCTCCATGGGGAGGAGCAACATTTTAATTCTAAGCTAGTCTAGTCCTGTTTTCAGGTTCTGCTGAATTCAGGGATGTAGTACAAGTTCCTGTGTTGCCCATATCCTTACTTAGGAGGAAGTTTCTCTGTTCACCAGTGAGAGTGGGGAGCTTTGAGCAGCCCATCTGTCCCTGGAGAAGTGGTCTCAGCCCAGCAACTAGTAGTCTATTGGCCGTTTTGGGCTAATTTCTATCTCTTTCATCTACCTGCCTTAAAAACCCACATTTGCGCTGTTTTGCGTGGCACGCACCTACGCGCAGCGCTGTTAGCTAAGATTAAACTATTCCCGGCTCCACGAAGTCTGCTCTTCAATTTTTCCCTTGGAACCAGTCAGACTTTCAACTTAAGCACTCTAAACAGTTTCTTTTCAGTCCAGCACTTGCCCAAAACTCCTAGTAAGCAGTAATAAATGCTAGCACTACACCCCCAATACTATACAGAAGTACAGAGCTCTCTATTCGTCCCTAACAGGGCAATCAGTAAAACTTCACTTTATCTGTCAAATCCAAAACACTGGAGAGAGTGAAAGAAGGCACACACTGAAACCAATAGTGTAAAATTAAGCGCTTTTCGTTTATGTTAAATCATAAACTTCTTCAGACAATACAATTCACTTCAACTCACATTTAAATACATAATAATAGAAGTAATTAACCAATCCACAAATGGAATGCATTAAGTGAAAAAAACAAAGTCACCACCCCCTAAATTGTATACAAAAACAATCTATTACAATTCAAGATAAAATCTAATACTTTTACTGTCACAACAATGTTCTATATAAACAGTATAAAAAGTCATTAATATCAAAACTGCAAATATAAATATGAATATTTTTATTCCTATTTATCTTTTATTTCAAATTTTAAACATTAAACTAACTTTAACGCTTTAAACTTCTAAGTTTCAGTATACTACTTAAGACACAGCCTTCATTCAAACCAGGCTGGTTATATGCATTAAGCTTGATTTGCCAGGAAAGTTCTAACTCGTCCAGTTTTAAAGAATCATGACCGCCTCTTGGATTATTATTAACTTGGTCTACTACTATAAATTTGAATGTGTGTCCAGGAAATAAATCAATATGCTTCGCTAAGGCATTTTCTAATTTGTGTTTCCTAATTGCATAAAGGTGTTCATAAACACGTTCACGAAGCTTTCTTTCAGTTTTGCCCACGTAGAAGGCTGGGCAAAACTGACACAAAGCAAGATAGACAACCATCTTAGAGTTGCAGTTGTTTCTCAGTTTCAAGTTGTGGGATAAGTTGTTCACCAAAAATCTGTTAGATTCCAACATGTACCCACAATAATTGCAGGCTTGGCATTTATACATGCCTGGAGTTCTAACAGAGTTAACTCTAATACTTTCACAATAATTCTTAAGATTTCTACCTATTCTATATATCACTACCCGGTGGTCTCCTACACTTGTGAAAACATTTGTGTCACCTTTAAGAATGTCCCAATTTTTTCTCAAAATTTTAAAACAGGCATTGCTGTTTAAATTGTAGGTGGTTATAAATGAAGTATTAAACCTACCTAAACTAGGCTGTTGGTCTACAGGTGGCTCAAAATCCATGTTGAAAGACCCATTAACTATTAATGAATCATTTGTGATATTGTTCAACAATGGTACATAAAAAGAAGTCTGCCGTTTAAGTGTGACCTCATTAATTAAGTCATTAATAAGAAGTAGTGGATAACCTCGAGCCAAGAACATTTCCTTAATAAAGTCACATTCTTGGTCGAAAACACCATCCAATGTAATAATACGTGCTGCACGGACCAATTGTCCTTTTATAATGGCACGTTTCTGATGGTACGGGTGGCAACTCGTATAGTGTAACATTGAGTTACAATATGTCTTCTTTCTATGGATTGAAGAAACAAATCTATTCAACACAGTGTCCTTAGTGAGTGTGATGTCCAAGTAGTCGATAGCAGTGACGTCAAAATTGTATGTAAATTTTAAGAACAACGTAGTTGAATTTAAATATTTCACCAATGATTCACCAACTTCTATGTTACCATCCAATAAAATAAAGATATCGTCCAGGAACCGAGTATAAAATACTATATTATCTTTAAAATCGTTGTTGTTTAGTACATACATATGTTCCCAAAAAGCCATGACCATATTGGCCACACTAGCGCCACAGGGTGAACCCATGGCGACACCTACTTTTTGAAGGTAAAAATCACCTTCAAACACAAAGAAATTGTTGTTTAAAATTAAATCCAACAATTCTTCTACAAGTAAAATGTCGTCAATGGGACAATCCAGCAGTCTCAACATTTCACCAACCCATTCTATTGCTATGGCGTGGGGAATACATGTATATAAATCTTTTACGTCGGTGGTCAAAAAGTTGTAATCAGATTTATATTCAAGTACATCAATATTGCTTAAAAACGTCCACGAATCTTTACAAATTTGTTTTATATTGACCAAGTATTTTTGCAGAATAAAATCAACAACCTTTGCACATGAGTAAGTAGGGGAACCCCGACTATCCACCAGTGGCCGCATGGGTGGATTCTCTGTGTTTTTATGTATTTTGGGGATCCCAAATAAACACGGGAACCTTGGAAAACTTGTAACCATATAATTATACATTTCTCGAGTGATCCTATCTTCGATGTATAAGTCTTCAAGCACATTCTTAATGATATTATATGCTTTGTTGATCTCAGAAAGGGAACTTACAACATAGGACTGGGAGTTCAATAGATTCTCCATCCTAATAACATAATCTGAATGGTCAAAGATAACAACCCCTCCACCTTTGTTGGGTTTACATATTCTTATATTGTTGAATTTAATAAAATTTAAACTATCCCTTTCCTTCTGAAAATCACTGTGCTTCTGTAAGTTGAAATAATCAAGGTGAGCAAACTGCGCCAAATTCCGAATGTCAAGTTCACAAAACTGTTCAAAGACCTTAATCAAGGGGTTAAGTGGTGGATTAAATGTACTAGGAATGTAAAATTGATTGGTTTCACCTTGGGCAGATTCACCAAACATTACCCTAAAGTTGAGTTTCCTAGTATATAGCTTTAAGTCGATGATAGTCTTAACTACATCCATTGTTTTAGGTGGGACATAGGTATAACCTTTAGAAAGCAGATTCACAACTTCAGATGGAATATCAACCTGAGAGAAATTGTAAACTATAAAGTCACCACTATCATTGACAAGTAACACTGGTCCCTTATGGACCAAATCACCCTCCATGAAAGCTGTATTAACTTCAAAATTAACTGAACAATCGATAGGCGCATTAAGCGTACACTCATCCATACAAGGTAAGTTAGTAGGTACCACTGTGTCACAAACATTGATAGCATTGTACAAAATAGCATTATGCAAAATAGGTGAAAATGTCACCGCATCAAAGTTCAATTGTTCTTCTGTTTCCTTTTTTGATTCACATGTACTGGTTGTTGCTGCTTCTGCCTTGCCCCTAAAAAATTAGGGTTGTTTGATCTTAAGTTATAATGGCCAGATGTATTACCCGTCTGGCCAGACACGATATTACTGTAACTTGGTTCAATTAAACCATTTTGAGATGACTCATTGGCAGGTAACTGTTCTCTTTCATTTTGGTTATTCCCTGGAACACAGTCATTAATATTCTCTGTTCTAAAAAGACTTGGATTGTTAGCTTTTTGCCAAGTCTGAGAAATAGAAGGTTTAGGATAAGCTGAACCCTCATGATAGGCTTTAAGGTCCCTATCCAACTTCTTGACCTTGTTTAGTTTCAGTTTAAGTACATATCAATACTTGTGAATATACGGTTATACTCGTACTTATAACGAGTAAACTCGTTATCCAACCTGATTCTCTTATCTAATTCACCCACTACTACAGTCAATGCTTCTACAGCGATCGCGTAGTGCTTGCACATAAGTTCTATAAGTTCAAGCCCTTGACGGTCGAACAATACGATGATTTCCAAATGAAATTGTGAATTAGCTTCAAGCCCGGTTGGATACTGCCAACGCCGGAGCCCTTTAGGCACAATTTTGTTTCTCAAACACTCCTTAAAGTAGGAAACCTCTAGTTGGGTTTTCCTCAATTTAACCAAAAGTTTGTCCAACTCTTTCAAGTCGGCTGCAATACTAGAAACTTCAGTGCCAGCACCTCCGTTAACATAAGCAAAGTTATTGTTGGCGCCAAAAAATGATGTATCGGCAAGCCATGAATTTAAGTTAAAATTATTATTGTTACCTGTTGGTGAAATATTCTGCTGTGCAGATTCACTATGACAGGGTCTAACATTCGAACCGACCCCTAAAAGCTGGTTACTAAACTCGGTAAGTCTTCCGTTGTTACTGCAACCGGTAGAATCGTTTATACTATCGAATCCTGGAAGCATAAGTCCCGATGGTAAAACTGCTGATGGAGTAGTACGGTTGTGCCCTGAACAACATTTCTGGCCGCAGGGAAGACTTGCTGCATTATCTTGGTTGCTACTAGATCCATGGCTCGCATCTTGAATAACAGAGTCCGAATCGTTCCCTCTCTCAACATTAGAGGGAGCCGGAAGTGTAACCTTACCGGCATCGAATCTGCATTCAAGCTCATCCATACGGGTAAGCAGACTGTCCAAACGCACAATAACAGACTCGAAATTAGTATTGTTTCCTCCTAGGTCATTAGGTGGTGGTAACTGTGTAAAATCAGAATGTTCCTTAAGGATAGCCGGTGTATGCTCAAGTAGTGTGCCAATATCTTCACGCTCCACTCCAGAAGCCATGACAAACTGTTGAAACACGAAAGATAAAACCAACTAACAAATCCAAAACACTGGAGAGAGTGAAAGAAGGCACACACTGAAACCAATAGTGTGAAATTAAGCGCTTTTCGTTTATGTTAAATCATAAACTTCTTCAGACAATAAAACTTTATCTGTGCAGGCATGTCCAAAGGGCAGTTTCAGGTGTACTCTCCAGTCCAGCTGGTGAATTTGGGCATTTTGAGGCAATGCCCCAATTGCCTCATGTACACATACAACCCTCTCCTCCTCCTTCCAACAAGCACAAATGTATGCGAGAGATGCAACTTTACAGCCAGACTGGAGGCCAAACTCTCTCAACCCAAGACTGGAACAGTCAATCATGAGGAAAAGGAAAACACTTGCACCACACTACCAGTCTCACACAGACCAATCATATCAGCACCGGTCAATAACACACATAAATACACAAAAACATACTCGGAAGCTCTAAATATAAATCTGTCTAAGCAGCAGAGACCTCCAAAGCAGACATCCAAACAACCCCCACCCCCAACAACAACCACAAATCACATACTTCACAATGTCAGTGTGCCACACAATCACAGCCCTTAAGGCTAAACAACACACCCAATACATTACTAATAGGAGACTCTATTGTCAGGCACACTGATGTCCCTCTCACTAGACTGAACAAGGAGAAGGTTACTGTAAGCTGCCTGTCGGGTGCCAGGATCCGCCACATAACACGAGCACTCAGGTCATTCCATAACAGGTACAAATATGATTCTGTCATTGTCCATGTTGGTGTGAATTACCTGAGATGTACCTCCCTGGACTACATGAAAAGAGACATAGAGGAGCTCTCTGATCATTGCCCAGGCCGGTATGACCCTGACTCTGAGTAGCATCTTGCCCTCACCAAGAATGATGCCACAGTATAAAGATAAAATGATCGAGTTTAACAATTGGCTTAGCTTTTGGTGTCATTCAAAGGGGATCCAGTGTTTGTCAGCCTGGGATGACATGCTCGACAAGCCATGTTGCTTTGCAAGAGACAGCTTGCACCTGTCACCCTTGGGCTCTCAAATACTGGCCAAGGCTCTTGCCATCCCCATAGTGCCTTTTTTAGGCAAGGCTCAAAAGACAAACCCACCTCCATAAATAACACAAGCAACAAAAAACTGAGGGTAATGCTACTCAATGCCAGAAGTCTAAACCTCAAAATGCACACACTCGAGGCACTCCTCAGCAAGGAAGGAATTGATTTATGTGCAGTAACAGAAACCTGGTTCAAGGCTCCAGAGAGCACCCCAGCACTACAAGGCTATAACTCATACCATACCTTTCGGCCCCAAAACCCGGACCGAAATACAAAAGGATTCCCACACCTCCAGGCTTGTAGCACAGCACGAGGCCTCGGAGACCATCCATGTGCAACTAACAATAGACAAAACTGCCTTTCAGTTAGTAGCCTGCTACAGATCACCCACCCTGTTTCAAGACCCCCACTCAGCATTCCTGAGAACACTGGAAAATATGAAGATCCTACCCAACACCATGATATTGGGTGATTTCAACTACCCAAACATAGACTGGGAAAACTACTCAAGTTGAAACTCCTTTGTCAAACGCTTTCTAGAGTTTATAAACTCAAATGCCCTGGAACAACTGGTTACCACTCCCAAGAGAGGTGACAACATATTGGACTTGATCATCACCAATATGGGTGACCAATGTTCCACACCAAAGGTAAACCCGTCGCTGGTAAGATCAGATCATAAACTAATAACACTAGACATCCACATCCCGACCCCACCCCCAGTCATGGAAACAACTGTAAAAAGCTTTTCAAAAGCAAACTTCACACTTCACAAGACTGAGGTGGAAAGTTTCAAAGCCCCACTGCTAAAGGATAATGCTGCCCAAACCAGAGAATCCTTCACAAATGCATTCTATGTGCACCTACAGGAATGCATGGATCGAGCCATCCCAAGTAAAACAAAGACTCACTCCTCCAAAATGAGGAAACCAGTTTGGTGGACCCCGGCCATAAATAAGCTCCACAACAGAAGGAGGAAACTACTACATGATAGAGCAAAATCCCAAAAAGGGAAGGCATCCCTAATCAGTACCAGCAAGAAACTACGATCCCTCATAAAATCATCCAAGGCCAACTTCAAAAGTAAAATTGCCAAAGATGCTAAAGATAATCACAAATCCTTCTTTAGCTATGTCAAGAATCTAAGTGGCAGCTCTCAGATCTGCTCTGAGCTAGTGCAAAATGACAAAAAATACACTGAACCAACAGACATTGCCAACATCCTGGCTGACAGGTTCAGTGCAAACTTTACTCCCCCTCAACTCCTAAAGGGCCCGTGTCCATTCCAGATGATTGTAGAGCCTCAGACATCACAGACACTCAGGTGAAGACAGCCCTTTCCAAAGCCAAGAACACAACATCAATGGGACCAGATGGCATCCCAGGCTGCATCCTACATGAGCTCTATAAATAATGAACTAACCCCTCACCTAAACTCACTGTTCAAGCTCAGCCTCACCACAGGCTATGTACCCAAAGAATGGCATACAGCAACAGTTATCCTGCTCCACAATGGTGGTGTAACAACGGATCCTGGGAACTATCACCCTATAAGCCTGACTAGCTTGGTCTGCAAAGCCATGGAGCGCATCATCATGGAACTCATTAACAAAGACATTGGTAACCTCCAGACACTGGACCCTACCCAATTCGGCTTTGTTAAAGGCAGATAATCCTCCTAAACCTGGATGATTTCTTTGAAACAGTTACCAAGGCCATAGATGAGGGAAAGGTAGTCCACACAGCCTACCTGGACCTTGCAAAGGCTTTCAACACCATTCCCCACTTTGGCATTATAGAAAAGCTCACCAGCTTGAACATTAACCCCTATGTCACGAGATGGGTTGCAAACTGGCTCATGGATAGAACTCACATGGTCAGAGTTGCGGGTGCTATGTCTGAGTCTAAACTGGTTACAAGTGGAGTCCCTCAGGTCTCAGTCCTGGGACCCCTCCTGTTTGGTATATACTTCTCTGAGGTACAGGCAAGCATGGGAGGACTATGGCTGACCAAGTTCCCAGATGATTGCAAACTGGGGGCCATAATCAACTCCCCGGCTAAAACAGACATTCTCCAGAAGGGTCTCACGGAGATGAATACCTGGTGTCAGAATCATGGCCTTAAGCTAAATGCCAAAAAGTGCATAGTCATACCCTTTGGGAAAAATAAAGTGCCCACAAACTATCACATAAGAGGTAATCCACTAAGTACGGAAGATGTAATTAGGGACTTGGGGACCCAAGTAGATAGCAACCTCTCCTTTGATAACCACATTGCCAAAGTGGTTAGAAAATCCTTCTATGTAGCCCACCTAATCACAAAAGGGTTCGCATCTAGATCAAGAGAGGTTATTGTGCCCCTCTACTCATCGCTCATCAGGCCCATAATAGAGTACAGTGCCCCATTTGGGATGTACCTTACTCAACACCTGCAACAGCTGGAAACACCACAAAAGTACCTCACCAATAGGATCATGGGCCTCAAACAAATGTCCTATGCAGCCCGGCTAAAGAAACACCATCTTTACTCGGTTGCTTACCGCCTCCTCAGAGGAGACCTCTGCCTTAAGTTCAAGGCCATGTCAAACCCTGAATTAATGGACATGCTCCACCTAAGGAAAACCAAATCTCTTAGAGCCACACACTCTAGGGATTTAAACCTCAGCACCACAATAAATAGGACATGCTGAAGGGATAGATTCCTGTCCTAGAGACTTCCCTCGCTCTAGAATTGAATCCCAATCTATGTTAGGCAAAGCCCCTCACTGACTCTCTTCAAGAGAAATCTTGACGAGTTGATGGGAAATCGTAAATATACACCTGAGATCACATCAGTGGCCCTGCTGGACAGAGGCCCAGGAAACTAATCTAAAAGGGAGGCGAAAGCCAACACATTCTGGCTAGGCTCATAAATGCCCTTGGGCAGATAGCATAGTACCTACCTAGGAACCTATGAACCTATGAACACAAACACACACATACTCCTATTCAGCTGCATTAATTCCCCTATAGACTATGTACACACTCATGCACACACCTATTCAGCTGCATTCATTCCCCTATAGACTATGTACACACTCATGCACACTCCTATTCAGCTGCATTCATGCCCCTATAGACTATGTACACACTCATGCACACACCTATTCAGCTGCATTCATGCCCCTATAGACTACATACATGTTCATACACATACAAACGCGCACGTGCACACACACACACACACACACACACACACACACACACACACACACACACACACACACACACACTCACTCCTATTCAGCTGCATTCATTCCCCTATAGACTATGTACATGCTCGTGCACACACCTATTCAACTGCATTTGTGCCCCTATAGACTACATGCAGACACACACACACACACACACACACACACACACACACACACACACACACACACACACACACACACGCACACACACACACACAAACATGCACACACACAAACATGCACACACACACACACACACACACACACACACACACACACACACACACACACATGGCTACATGGCTCCACTATACTCACCAGTACACTGCCTACTCCAACAGAAGTGAATGGGGGAATGCTATCATAAGACAGTATTTACTTTTTCATCTGAAAGAAAAATATTAACTGGGAAAAATGATTATCTGAATCATTCAGCTGAGTTACCTCAGATCTTTGTGGGAGACCCCATGGTTAATTAGCACTAGCTATTTCCCCCGACTTATGCAGTAGCATGTGACTTCCCCAGTGAGACCTCTATGCATGCTCTGCCCACCAAATGAAAAAAGCAGTAGTGAGAAAATAGTTTCCAAATCAGAAAGGCCTACTGCAACATGGAAATATCTGATGTTAAGGCTTACATAACATGGAAAGGTTTTTTTGAATCTCAGTGTATAATTTTAAGAGATTCTATTCAATCTCAGCATAAATCTATATATTTTTACATTATGATTCAGCCTACGTCTAGTGGTATTTTTAAACTCGGTTCTGCTGCTGCAGCCATGTTTACATTTTTAATGTATATATTTTATATAAGTTTATCAGACAAAAAAGGGAAAATGAGAGATTGCGTCCAACTGCATCTTTATGAACCAGAGCTCAAATGAACTGCTATCATCAGTTACAAGCTTGTGAGGCAAGGGATTGAACGAAGCCCAGGAAGACAACTCCAAAGAAGTGTTGTTTTTTCTTTTCTTTCTATTTTTTTTATTTCCGTTAATATATACTGTGTTCAGTTTTTAAGCACTTTGATGAATAGAAATGAAAAATAAGCAACATGAAATGTCAGTCACTGTTCAAACTGCCATAAGTATCTGCTCCAAACCACATCTGGATTTTGCCAGTAATTAAAAATAAATGTCACTCAGTGACTTTTCCCTTACTTACTAGCCAGTCACTATTGCAACTCTACAATTACCTTAATTCTGTTCCTGCCAAACCTTAGCATCAGCTTAGCCAATGAAAAGGATTAACCCTGATGACATACTTCATTACCTCTACCCCAAAAAAAGAGGGCTAGGAAGTGGCACATTAATCTTAAGCAAATAATGAACTTACAGTTTAGGCCAACAGATAATTTGCTTGCTTGTTTTAGTGTTGTTCACCTGGTGATCATTGAGGCCCTTTAATCAGTAGTAATCCAATATCATAAGTAAGCAGAGTGTGCTTGTAAGAAGTACACATTAGTCTGGTGGGGTCTGAAGAGACTTAGAATCAGACATCAATCTTTGCTGTCCAACTTGCATTGATATGCAAAAAAGTGAAAACAGTGACTCCTCCTTACATCATCTGCTGATCTGTATAGGCACAATGCAGTCCATGTTAGGTCTTTAATGCCATACACAGGTATTGATTTTACTGTCTTCCAGACATGGTTTGTTGTACAGCTACAAGTCTTAAGTTTTATGGTGGGTCTTTTTTTATGTACACCATTTATCAGTCTGACAGCATAACATTGTGTAGCAAGTACCACGATGGTGGTGTTTTTTTTAAACTAATGTATGTATTTTGGGCAATGATGTAGAATGTGTGATTGGCTTAATGTGTCTTAATTTTTTGTATAAGGCTACCAGACTGTCATGTAAGCATTGTTTAAAGTGTTGAAGAGATATGCTACCCAAAACAAGAACCATTGACAAAAGAAGGGGACCCACAATTGTGGAATAATAAGTATATTTGAAAGTTGGTTTACATGTCAGCGTAACATTTCAAAATGGTGGCAAAAGTATCCCCCCCCTTGGCAACCTCTCTTTATGTCCTTATTTATTTTATTAGCAATCTCTTTAACCTCATCCTTAAGCCTAGCAGCCTGTAGCTTTAGCATTTAGCTTTGTGGATTATAATGTAATTAATGTGACCCAAAAGGCAAACTCTATCTTTGAAAAGATCCTACAGAGCAGTGGGAAACCAATAGTGGACAATATCTTACACAAGCCTAGACAATGCCATTCTGTCAATAACAGCATAATGTCAACATCTCTAGTGAGTCTGAGTAAAATATAGCAGGTAGTTTTGCCATAATGTGTCATGGACTCTTACAGAGCTTCAAATAAACCTAAAGCATTACCTCTGTGTGGGGAAATGTTGAAAACGGTCCAGACTCACAGACATGATGCTCACTGCATAGGGCCAGTTGAAAAAGCCTAAATACATAGCTCTCAACCTTCCATCTTCAGAATGTGGAACACCACTTTTCATAACATGGAACGAGGGGACAAAATGTTGAAAACTTACTAACAACTTCAAAATGAGAAGTGTTCATCAAAATAAGAAGCAATTCTCTTAATTAGATACATTTGAGAGGTATGTAGTATGATTTACAGACATCAGCATAGCTGGACTGCACACTTGAGATATTGCTGCACTCCATGCTGATATGCGCTGCCCAATACCTATGTAAATGAGCAAGTTATCTTGAAAAGCAACACTAATACAATGCAGACATGTCTATAGTGTATACCTCAGCAGTCATCTGAAACTGTATTACACCACAATTGCAGTTCAGTTGTATACAAACTGGGCAGAAAACAGTGCATTTTCATTGCAACACACTTACTGAAGTCACTGCTGTTACATTGATAGTATGCTAGGTGCAAGCTGACTCTCTAGCACACACACACACACACACACGTGCACACACACACACACACACACACACACACACACACACACACACACACACACACACACACACACTCACATACACGTATGCATATATATGTCTTTGTGTGCATGTGTAAAAGAAGTAAGAATTTGCTTTGCCTTTCTACTTTTCTTCCACTGGTATGTAGAACATTTGCTAATGACATGGTCACTAACACACACTGAGGACACAAAGTGCAGTACTATACCCCTGTCTCATGCAGTGTAGCTCCTACATATTAAATTCACTTTTACACTGCTGAACAATGTGTCTGCTGGCAACAACCTCACCCTTATCTTGCTTCATCCTAACACTGCCACCACCACAGAGTATCAGCATGCAGAGCTTGCCATGCTCTGCGCTCTTAAGCATGTCCTCTTTGACAGAGAGTTGCAGAATTGCTTGGCATGCTCTCTACAGAAATATGTATCCTTGACTGAGACTGACCCCCTTCCTAAACACGTTGTGTTACAACCTACTGTGACACAATAATGTCTGGCTATGAATCCTAGGTGCTATCACCCTCAAGCACCTTATGCATATATGCAGGCCTTATAGAAATGAATCCAGTACTGAGCACCAACTATCTGCAGCATACTTTTCACTAATCTGTGGACTACGGATGTGCTATAGATATGAACATCTGTTTTTATAACCATAATCCTTGTGAATACTGCAGCCAAAGCCTTCCATCTTACATTTGGGATGCACTACAGAGTGCATTTAATAAATTTTTGGCCTGTAAGTAGGAATGTATTTTTAAACACTGATAAAACACAGTAGTAGATGCAAGCTTCTACGTGAGTGCAACAAGTACTACAGGAAAGAAAAAATGCACAGGTGAATGTTTTTTGTTTTTGTGCATTTAAATTCTACGTTGGTACACAACTTGTGTAACTCTGCCTTCTACTTTGAAAAAAAATGGTTAATTTTTGCAGACACATTTTGTTTCATTACTTTGAAATAATCAATAGTTTAGGTGTATGCTTAAACCCATGTATCTACTGCAAAGGTATTACCTTCGCTGTTCAGCTGCGCTTTTTAAATTATTTGTTTTAAGCTTAAATTATTATTCAGTTCATACATGTTTAGATTGACTACAATGGTTTTCAGGGACTGGAAGTCTTTCACTCCCCCCAACCATGCATATTAACTTCCTTTTACTCTTAGAATCAGGTTTATCTTTCATGCATGTGAAGAATAACAGTAGAATTACTTGCGTGGAAAATGAGACTTTAAGAGCCATTCAGCAGGGGGGGGGGGGCGGCCAAGGATTCTGCACTATGAGTATGAAGCAGCTATCCATCAGAAGAGATAACCAGAGTGCTCCCACCATTGTTACAGACAGCTCTGTATGCTATCTCCCAAAAACAGTTGCTGTTATTCGGCATTGAGATATCTGAATGCATTTCCATTTTAAGGAAAGTGATTATCAAATCATAACTGCACTTCCAAGAGAACAGAAATTGTTGATGAAAGGTTCCATCTGTCAACAAAAAAAAAGTCACTTTCATATTTTTGACCTGTGCTCTTAAGTGAAGGTTAACATGCAAGGTGAGAGAAGACTTTATTTTATTCCTAGGGAAATTAGGCTTTTCATTTAAATCAGCCAAGTCCTTTCAGAGCTAAGAATATTAAATCAAATCGGCCTGACAGTTCATCTGAAATGATGCAATGGCTTATTGAATCAATTCTCAATCTGTCAGGAACTGTAGAATGAATAAGGGGTAGGAAGGAACTAAACAGTGGTTCAGAGAACCGTTACTTCAATGACAGCCCCATTTGTGTAGCACTGCTGACACAGCAAACAAGCTAAATGTTTAAGCTGCCTACTTCACTAAGGTATGGTGTTCATTTTTCCACTAAAATCTGTGCATTTGTAAAATTGTCTTGGGATTTTAATAATTTGCAAAGTACTGATATAAAGCAGAGTTTACTGTTGTTCCTGCACTAAGTCAGAATTCAGAGATTTAATTTCATGTTTAGACAACAATGTATCAGTGATTATTAAACTATGATGCTGCCTACTGCATGAGCCAGAAGAATTTAAACCAAAACCCCATTACATTCTTCAGGAAATAACTGGCTGGCAAAGTAAAAGATGCGTGTGCTAAACTCACAACAATCTAATGCATTAGCTGTATTTGCTAATGACCAGGTATCACTTTTTCCTGAAAATGGGTGGAGCTGAAAATTTACATACATGAACAGTTTCACAGAGGTCCCAAAGTGGGATCTCAGGCTGCGGAGTAGGTAGGTGCATTATTTTGGTCTCCTTCATGCAACATACAGGATCTCTTTGTTGGTTACCCACAGAAGCAGCTATGACCATGCAACTATGCTTGCAAAATGACAGTAGCTTCATTAGGTATAAAATGGCATATACTGGCGTATGTACAAAATGTTTTCCTTAATTGTGCATGCTGCATTCCTTTACTGTGCAGTTATGTGACATGCACCCATGTGAAGTTTACTTGTATGAGTGCACTGATATGTTATCTCCAAGAAAAGTTTTGTTCACAGGCTGCAAATTTTGGCTTTGTTGCACAAAAACCTAAATACCCAGTTTAGAGAAAATTATGGTATATGGACTCATTTGCTCATGTTATATGCAATTATATGTAATACTATGGATGTGAATATTACGTACTGTATGCATTCTAGCTCATTAAATCACACATTATTGAATGTTTCTGAAAGTTGTCTATAGTACTTATTTATATGAGAT
Organism: Protopterus annectens; assembly: GCF_019279795.1. Classification (NCBI taxonomy): domain Eukaryota; kingdom Metazoa; phylum Chordata; order Ceratodontiformes; family Protopteridae; genus Protopterus; species Protopterus annectens. The sequence goes on from NC_056740.1 coordinate 155,807,877, forward strand.
GTATATATCTGGAGCTGAGATTTATCCACCTGATACAATAGATAAGCACATTACTTTAGATTTGAGTATATCCACCTACGCCAGAAATGCAGGGGTACCAAATTATATCACCAATCACAGCTGTCCTGTGACATACTGGATAAATCAGATATGAAAGAACATCATCAAGGCACAATCTGCTGATAAACAGATCAGCAGGGAGCTTATGTTACATTACATTTTGGAGGATGCCATCAAACATTGTCATGAGCTCTGTGTAGACATGGAGTTCCATATTGAAGCAATAACTAGCCTTATGACAGCTATAGTGGCATATAATGGTTTGACAAATATCTCCATATTAAGGAATGCAAATGCCACTATTATTGTACAAAGCAGAATTGCTCCCTAGGGTAAGGTATATAAACACAGTAATTGCCCTTGAAAGAGTTCATTCTCTGCAGCTGTGTCAGGAATGTTAGATACCCTACCTTCCCTCTCAGTGGGTGGCAATGATAACCTACATCAACTGTGAGAAGTATTTGCCAGTATTATGGTCCAGCAGTAACACACCATTCCTGCTGCATGAAGTCTTGAGTTCTGTCACCCTACACCAGCTGAGTGACACCAGGCCAATGTTATGAAATGGTGCACAATTCTTGTCTTGAGGATATTATTCCTCACACAGAATACGGTTCCTCACAATGAGACCCGCACCTTTGGCTTCTATGAGGTGTTTTCTCCCCTTAGTTTGTCTTGACAGCCATGTATTATTGTGTTTCCTGTCAGTTGTATACATGATGACAGCTGTAACCCACTATGACGTCTTTGTTATTGAGTAAATGAGGTGACGTCTGATGCACAATGTGACCTGTTTTGCAATAAGCAGTATAAGCTGACATTAACAGTTTGCAAATCATGTATGCTTTGTGTGATACTGCACTGCCAGTGTGTCCTCACCATGACCCATAATTCTGCACTAGATGCCACCATTTCACCAGCACCACCATCTATTCTGCTCACTAATGCTTAGACAGAAACCATCCTTGCATATGTGTGTGCATGTGTGAGCTTGTGTGTGTGTGTGTGTGTGTGTGTGTGTGTGTGTGTGTGTGTGTGTGTGTGTGTGTGTGTGTGTGTGTAACCAGCTTGTTTCACCAGTATCGTTTTGTGTGATATGACACAGGCTATGACCAGCTTGCAGACTGTATCAGAGGCATACTGCAATACTTCATTACATGTACTTAAACCATATTTCAGGGTTTCAACGCACATGGCGTTATATTGCATTTTAGCAATACTTTTGTAATCCTGATATTTTATGACATATCTCTCTGAACATAAGACACTGTGGTCACTGGGTGTAGCATTTTCAATAATCAATGCTACTTTTGTCTTCTTTTCTTGGACTACAATATCTGGTTTTCTTGCATCTATTTTTTTAACTGTTGGTAATGGATGATCCCATGTGATATAAACTTAATAATTTTCTATGTTGATTTGTGGCTCACGTTTCCAGGGCTTTTCAGCTACTTCAGTATGATGCTTGCACAATCCCCAATGCAACAGTCTTACCACATTTTTATGCCTTTCAGTATACAGTCCTTCTGCCATTAGTATATCACAACCAGCAACAAGATGTGTGACTGTTTCCAATTGTTTTACAAAACCTATATTTGTCTGTTTCTCCTACATGTTCAATGGACTTTGTAAACCAATGTGTATATAGTCCACTATCTTGGGCTGTCAATATTAACCTTTCACATTTTAGTTTCAATTCACCTCTCCTTAACCATTCCTGCATTCAATCTTCATCAACATGAAGTTGTTCCAAAAGTTTTCAATACCTGCAACTACATTTATACATTTTCCACATTTCTTGCTTTCTCATCTGATCCTTCACCTTATATTCTTTCTTTGTTTTTCGGCACATTCAGTTGCTGCCTGATTTTTATCTACTTGTTTGATTTCCATTCCCACTTGACACTGATATATTCTGATAAACTAAGCAGGGAAGTCATCTTAGACTTAATCTCATGATTCAAATCTTTCACTACATTTGGGTCTTGTGAGGTCAGCAGATATGTATGCAGTCCCACAACTGCAGATCTACACATGTAATCAATTTAGAGGAGGCCAATACCTTCTCCTGAACAGGGAATATATAATCTTGGTATGCACTGATTTTTATAAATCATTTGATGAGCATGAAGTTTGTCTGTCCAACCTATACAACACCTTTTGCAGTCAGTTAATCACTCCAAAACTATAAGTTATGACAGGAAGAACAAATTGGTTTATAGCTTGGAGCTTGTTCCCAGATGTCAATGCTATTATCAACATTAATTTAAATCTTCTTAAATATTCCTTACTACATTTTGTTCATATTTGTTCATGTTTTATTGTTGATCCTTTATTAATTCCCAAGTATTTATGCACTCCCTCTTGCTCATTTTCTTTTATATCACATTCCTGTCCCAAACTGATGTTTTCTTGGTGCTGCAGCTTTCCTGCTTTAAAGGTTGCTTTTGCACATTTATCAAGACTAAATGACATTCTCATATCATCTGAATAAGTTTTGACCACTTGCAGTTGTGCTTTCAGTTCCTCATCTAATGAGCTATATAGTTCTAAATCATCTGCAAAAAGCAAAAAGAAGATGAGATGTCTTTACACTTTGTTGTTTTCTGGGATCCAAATTGTACCCATGACCTAATCTGTTAAGTAGACAACTTAATAGGTTAAGGGCAAGGCAAAATAGCAGCGGTGACTGAGAGTCACCCTGGAATATCGCCCTTTGAATTTTTATCCCTGGAATAATAATTTGCCCTTTATCGTGGCTTAATTGCAAAGTGGTCTGCCATTGTTTCATGGTTGCTATAATATAACTGAGCAGTGTAAGGTGTATCTTCGACATTTGTAAGCACTCTTTTAGCCATGAACCTGGGATACTGTCAAATGCATTTTTATCAATGCCATACTTATATTCTCCCCTTTTTACAGTTCTCCATTATGATGTTATTTAACAACAAATGATCCTTTGTTCCATTTGACTTTCTTTTATTACCCTTTGGTTCTATTGCCATGATTGCATTTTTTTAAATTACTATAATATCTGTCAACATCAATTCCAATGTATAGTTTTTACATCATCAGGAGGTAAGTTATTGGTCTATAGTATTTAGGATAGCTTGCAGGGTCACTCTTAAGAAGGAGTACTGTTTTTCCTATTGTTAACCAGGCTGGTGTCTGGTCAGGGTGTGCATATAAATAATTCTTACTCACAGCTAAATCTTCATGTAAAACTGTTAATGCTTTTAGGCAGAAGGTAGGTACTGCTTCTGGGCCTGAGGTTTTCCAATTAGGAGCTTTTTGTAACTTTGTTTCAATCTCTGTGACTGTTATTTCATCCCATTTCATATCCAGTACATTTGAACTTTTTATTCTTTCTTTTACTTCTTCTATCCATTTAGCACCTTTGTTATGTTCCACAGGAACTTCATAGATATTTCTACAAAATGTATGTATGTCTTCTTTTTTGGTAGTGTTTCAGTTCCTTTTGCTTTGTTTCCCAATTCTCTATAAAACTTTGGTCATCAGTAAATTCCTTATTTTGTACTTTTCCTTTATATTTATCTGCATATCTTCTAAGTTTTTATACCTGTGCTGATATTTTTAGCTTATTATTTGCAATAATGCATGATAGATCCTGATCTGTTCTGATACTGCACATTGCTTTTATCACATCTATCTTTCTGAATATTTTTGTTGATCTGTTCCCTCTTCTATACTCATCTAACAGGGACACTTCTTGTCTTAATCACTTTATTATTTTCTCTATTCAATACTTCCATGATGGCATTTGATTTCTCCCCTTCCTTTCTCTTACTATCCTGTGTTTTTGTGGTAAGACTTTACCTGTTATTAATTTAGCTGCACAGTAATATATCATATTTACTTCTGTTATATCACATGAATCTCTATAGACAGTCCTAATTGCTATGTTCATTTGTTTTATAAGACTTCTAACTTGTTAGGTTTTATTGACTTTCTGTAGTCTGTTTCATTGATCTTAATATGTCTGCCCATTTGTATTAAATCAAGCAATTCTCCTCTTAGATGATTTTCTTCTAAACTAAGGACATTTCCTGTCGGCATTCTATCGAAAGTTCCAAAGCATCTTCCTGTTCCACATTCTCTTCCAGTTTCATCCTGTGTCATCCGTTGCTCTTTCCTATGGGAGCTCACTGGCCTATCATGCCACATTTCTGACCACATGAGAGTTGCCACAGTTTCCTGTCCCTTCCCTTGCTGTGCAACTTCAACTGGACTTTTGTACTGGCTTCCTGTGAAAGGCTCCAAAGTATCTTCATATGACAACTGATCAGATGTTTCCCACTCCACTGATTTCTCTTTTATTTGGGGATCCATTGCTCTATCCTGCTGTGATGTTATCTGAGTTAGATTTTCTACACTAAATCCTTCACTTTGCAGGTAATCCATAACCTCAGTTTCTATTTCTTTAACATCTCTATTACGAATCCTCTTTTCTACTTTTATTCTTTGTTTTCTTATTTTTTGTATTGTAAAATTTTCCATGTCTGGATGCCTTTGCCTGTATTTCTTTACAAACATCTTTGGTGTTGCTGTTTTTGTATTGATTAATTTTGCTTTCTTCTTTGTATAAATATTACACCATATTAAATCTCTTTTTTTTCCATATCCATATTTCATCTTCAGATGTCTCCTGCTCCTCCTGTTTCTCCTTACTTTGGTTACTCATTGTTTCATCATGCTGTGATGTAATCTGTGTTAGATTTTCTGCACTAAATCCTTCACTTCAAAAGTATTCTATAACGTCAACTTCTATTTTTTAACTTCTACTTTATTAATCTGTTCTACATTCCCTCTTTGCAATCTTATTTTTTTTATTGTGAATTTTTCCATATCTGGATGCCTTTGCCTGTATTTCTCTTTGAATATTTTTGGGACTGCCTTTTTTGTGTTGATTAATTTAGCTTTCTTCTTTGCATAAATATTGCACCATCATATCAGATCACTCTTTCTTTCCCATGTCCATATTCCTTTTTTTATACTTTTCAAAAGTCTCTAGATTTGGTTCTTTATTTTTCACACTTCCTCAGTTGCTTCTTTTTCCAAACGGCCCAAGGTTACTTGGTCGATAAAATGTTTTTCATAAATCTGTTGTATTAGATGCAAGTTTTTATTTGAAGCTACTGACACTTTTTCTTGTGGAAGTATTTTTCTTCACTTAATTTCTCTCTTAGTCTTTTTTCATTGAAAAGTGTGCTGAATATAGAAAATATATTTTGTTAAAGTTATTAGTTTAATTAAAAAACAAAAGCACTCAACTATTTATGGTCTCCCATGTGTCAGCATTGTTTTGTTGTTAATATAGAAATTATGTTAATTGTGCACTTAAACTAAGTAAAAATTTTAATACTCAAAGAGAAGTTGGATATGTTTGCTTTCATTGTACTCCATTGATACCTGAGCTGAATTCTTGTTTAATCATGGCGATACGACCTAAGACTGCAACTATCTGCTGTCTTTATTTTTCTTTTTTGCTTAGTTACTGTGATGATAACAGATCACCATGGTGGGCTGTGTGATTAGCTATATTTCAATCACAACTGTTTAGCCTGAAAGATAGCCAGGCAGTAGAGATTATAGGTTCATAGGTGAATACTAGTCTAAACTGCTCTGAAGGGCCATTTTAAGCCTAGCCAGTAACTTGAGGTCAGAATCAAATTCTGAACCTTGTGTCTGTGAGAAGAATACCTTAACCACTATGCCAAACCCACTATGAAACAGCTGCCTGAAGTGGGATTTGAACCCATGCCTCCACTTAGAGACAGGAATACCCATCAACCAGAGATGAAATGTAATCCTTGAGTCTGATGCCTTAAACCACTTGCCCATCCTGACAGTCATAAATACTAGGCTATTAGAAGCTTAGTCAATAATGTGAGATAATAATCAAACTAGGTACCTTGTATTTGTAAGGTAAAGACCTTGACAATTATGTCAACTCATTCCCTCATAGAGAGGATGTACAAGAAGAAGCTATGGCACTTTTGTGGTCTGCTGCCTTGTTTATGCTGAGATCAGAAAATAAATGCAAGTCATTTTCACTCACATCTATTGGTCTGTGAATTAATTTAAACACTTGTAGATAGCATCCCATCATGACTTGGTAGCAAAAGCTGAAATATTGTTTTGAAACAGCTGATCTGATCACTACAAATGCCACTGAATGCATAATAGAGCTATATGTACCTGAGAGACAAAAATCAAGCTAAAAATTCAATCAACACACAAAATTATGAAATTCAACTCACTAGAACCATTCAGTTTTTCACAGCCGTTTGCCTGGTCAACATGGCAACAGATGTTTACCTGCTTAAAAAGAACATCCAGCCTAAATAAAGAGTAAAAAAGTAAGCAAAGTAAATTGTTTAGTTTATGCTATGAACAGAAATGTTGTGCTAATTTATAATGTATTTGCTGTAGGCAAAGCATAATGTACGAGTCTGATATAACTTAAATGGCTGAGCATTTTTTGTCAAAAAATGTCATTTTTGAAAGACTGTTTTTTTTACAAGTTTGTACAAGCTAGTTATGAATCTTTTGATGCATTTGTGAGTCATTTGTTTTTTTTTTTTCAATTTTTTTTTTATTTTTCAAATACATTTGAATGAATTCCATAGCATTTATACAAACATCTTACATAACTATGTACACTATTTATCTTAGCCCGACACTATAACAGATCTTAATGTATACAGTTACTTTATTATGTCTAATCCATTATCAGAGTGTCTGACCAATTATTGTATAGTGTCAATCAACGCTAAGACTTTTCCCCAAGGGTTGTTGATAAATGGCTTTGGATAAAATTTTAGTTCTTTAATTTTAACTTCCAATAATGCTGTGGTCTTCAGTTTTGCAAGTATAGTCCATGCTAGATACATGTTTGACCTACTCAAATGAAGACCTTCATTCACATTTAATAATACAAGAGCTTTAGTTAAGTAAAATGATTCATTAAATAAAGCTTGTAGAAAGTTATTAATACCATTCCAAAATGGCTTAATTTTAACACAAAGAAAATGTGGTTCCAATCTGCATTGTGTACTTGCTCACATCTCCAACATATTCCTTTTATGGAAGAACTAATTTTACTGATTCTGTCTGGGGTTAAGAATGCTCTGTGCAAGCATTTCCAATTAAAACCTTTCCAGTATTGTGTAAAGGATGTATATTTTATCGATAATAAGATATGTGTTTTAATATCTTCAGTTAACTGTATTGAGTGTCCTTTTGTTATATATTTCCAATATGAGGTTTTGGGTGTTGTTTTATAGTTTATCAATATTTTGTAAAATTTTGAAATACTGTTTCCCATGGCAAAGTCATTATATATGATTTCATATTTGTATTTCATAAATTTGGGTATTTCTTTAAATGTAGAATTGTTAATTATTCTACTTAAATTTTATGAATATGACAGAATACTCTGTAAAGTTAGCCAGTCCAGTTCTGGAATTTTGTATATTGTTTTTAATACTTGCATATCTAAAACGCTTAGTTCTTTGATACATTGGAGCCAAAAAACAAATCCTTTCTGTTCCCAGGAATTAATAATTTCTCTATATATTTTATGTGGAAAGTTCGTTGTGACTATAAATGATGTTAAAAGATCAAACCAGATTTTTAAATCTATATTTGCATTAATAAGAGTCAATGTAATGATTAATCATAATGAAAGTCCAAATAATGTTCTGTGCCTTACCAAAGTCCAGTTAAGCGAAAAAATATATATGTGGAAATCCAAAAATCACACAAAACCGGACACTGCTGATAATCCAAACCTCCTTGTTTATTTAAAACAACATAAGAACAAATGATGAGCGCTTTCGGGCCTCTGCCCTTCATCAGACAAAGCATCTCACATAAACCAAACATTTTAAAACACACATCATCCAATGGGAAGTCAGTAAAAAACCCGCCTGTTCTTAAGGGCGGGCTTCATGGGGATGACATCATTGAGCCCAGGGCTCCTATGTGCCATGAGTTCAATGATCCATCTGGATTCAACTAACTCTGTCATCTGTTTGATGTCTCCCCCTCTTTTGCTCAACTTCACATTTACTATTACCTTAAATTTAAAACCATGTGTAGGGTTGATCTCCAAATGTCTGTATAATGCATTATGTATATCCCCATTTCTAATTGATGAGAGGTGCTGTAAAATCCTCACTTTAAACATGCAGTTAGTCTTGCCTACATAAAAACTTGTGCAGGACTGGCATTCTGCCAGATAAACCACGTCAGTAGTCCTGCATGTAGCTTTACCCTTCAAATTATATTGTCTTCCAGTTAGTGGGTGCACAAAAATATTCCTACTATCAATGTGGGCACATGCCTTACAAAGTCCACAAGGAAAAGTGCCCTGCTTTGTGATGACCGAGTTACCCATACTGGTCATCACCCTATCCTTACATAACAAATCCTTCAAGTTCTTGTTCCTTTTGTACCTAAAGACAGGTTTATTTCCTATAATACTCTTTAAGTTAACATCACTAGTCAAGATGTTCCAATTCCTACGGATGAGATCACAGACATCCCTTACATTGCTGCCATAGGTTAACATCAACCTAGAGTCACCTCCATCCACCCTATTGTGTTGATCACCTGAATGCGTTTCAGTAGTCTTCAGCCATGGTTTATATCTATTTCTTCTATGCCCTTTACTGATTTTCACTACTTCTCCCACCATGTTACTATCATAACCCCTGATGTGAAAGCAATCCTTCAAGACGTCCATTTCCTTTTCAAAATGTGTATCATCATTACTAATTCTGGAAATCCTAGCTACTTGTCCCTGCACAATATTCGGAAAAATATAGCGAGGGTGCATGCTGTCGAAAGAAAGCAAGTTATTCTTCCAACAGTCTTTTCTGTATAAGCATGATGAAAATCCCTCCTTGGTCAATTGAACCCTAACATCAAGGAAATCTATCTCTGTGCGTGAACTATTGACCGTGAACTTCAGGAATGATGTGGTGGTATGTAGGTATGACACAAACTCAGCTAACATACTATCCTCCCCATTCCAGAGAATAAAAATATCATCCACAAAACGCATATACATTTTGATGTGACCTTTCCATAACGTATTGTTCAATGCCATTTTCCTCTCCCAATAGGACAAAACGAGGTTAGCATAAGTGTTGGCACAGGGGGTCCCCATGGCTATCCCCTGTGCCTGTCTATATGCTTGCTTCACACCAATGAAGATGTTGTTTTCTAGAACCTGTGTAAGCAAATTCACAATAATGTCTATTTTCAAGGAGGGGGCACCCAATTCTAGCAGGAGCTCAGTTATAGCATAAATCCCATACTCATTACCTATAACAGTGAATAAGCTCTGTACATCCATGGTTACCATAAGTAAACGGCCATCCATGTGAGCCCCTCTAACATCTTCTAAGGTCTTTAAGAAATGTCCTCTGTCTAGCAGTACGTTATCCAATTTAGTTATATATGGTCTAAGTTCCGTCTCCAACCAAATCGAGATGTTTTCCGTCACCCAACCTCTTCCAGACACAATGGGTCTGAGAGGTGGGTCAGTCCCAGATTTGTGTATTTTGGGCAGAGCTTTAAATATGGGTGTAATCGGTTTCTCTATCCATAGGAATTTAAATAAATCTTCATCTATCAATTTATTATTCAATAATGAGCACAGGTTATTGTGTACCCTGTCTATTATTCCTTTCACACCCAAAGGGTTGATTGGAATGTACGTATCAACATCCAACAACAATTCTTGTAACTTGTCATACCAAGATGTGTCCATCACCACTACAGCACCTCCCTTGTCAGCCATCTTGATAGTGATATCTACATTATTACCAAGATCATATAAAGCTCTTCTCTGTGAAGATGTTAAGTTATGAAACTTACTATGTGTCCCCTCACAAAAATATCGCATTAAATCCTGTTCACAAGCATTTAAAAACAAGTTCATAGCAGGTGAAAAAGGTGGAACAAAACTACTTGGTTGTCTCAAAGAGAAATTACCTATGTTGTTCCCACCAAAAATCTGTCTTAATACTAAACTGCGACAATATATCATGAGGTCCATAATAATATCATTATACACACATGTCCTACTAGGTATGAATGTCAACACTTTATTTAAAATAAACAGTTCATCATCAGATAAACTGTAAGAAGAAAGGTTAAAAACAATACCATTATCATAGGTATCAGTCAATTCAGCAATCTCCTCCTCTTGTTGAAATTTCTGTCTTCGCTGTGCGATCGGTTCCATGCCCCTTTCTTCTTGACAGGGGCTGGTAGTTTGTCCAAAAACAGCGAAGACAGAAATTTCTGACTTCGCTGTGCGATCGGTTCCATGCCCCTTTCTTCTTGACAGGGGCTGGTAGTTTGTCCAAAAACAGCGAAGACAGAAATTTCAACAAGAGGAGGAGATTGCTGAATTGACTGATACCTATGATAATGGTATTGTTTTTAACCTTTCTTCTTACAGTTTATCTGATGATGAACTGTTTATTTTAAATAAAGTGTTGACATTCATACCTAGTAGGACATGTGTGTATAATGATATTATTATGGACCTCATGATATATTGTCGCAGTTTAGTATTAAGACAGATTTTTGGTGGGAACAACATAGGTAATTTCTCTTTGAGACAACCAAGTAGTTTTGTTCCACCTTTTTCACCTGCTATGAACTTGTTTTTAAATGCTTGTGAACAGGATTTAATGCGATATTTTTGTGAGGGGACACATAGTAAGTTTCATAACTTAACATCTTCACAGAGAAGAGCTTTATATGATCTTGGTAATAATGTAGATATCACTATCAAGATGGCTGACAAGGGAGGTGCTGTAGTGGTGATGGACACATCTTGGTATGATCAGAAGTTACAAGAATTGTTGTTGGATGTTGATACGTACATTCCAATCAACCCTTTGGGTGTGAAAGGAATAATAGACAGGGTACACAATAACCTGCGCTCATTATTGAATAATAAATTGATAGATGAAGATTTATTTAAATTCCTATGGATAGAGAAACCGATTACACCCATATTTAAAGCTCTGCCCAAAATACACAAATCTGGGACTGACCCACCTCTCAGACCCATTGTGTCTGGAAGAGGTTGGGTGATGGAAAACATCTCGATTTGGTTGGAGACGGAACTTAGACCATATATAACTAAATTGGATAACGTACTGCTAGACACAGGACATTTCTTAAAGACCTTAGGAGATGTTAGAGGGGCTCACATGGATGGCCGTTTACTTATGGTAACCATGGATGTACAGAGCTTATTCACTGTTATAGGTAATGAGTATGGGATTTATGCTATAACTGAGCTCCTGCTAGAATTGGGTGCCCCCTCCTTGAAAATAGACATTATTGTGAATTTGCTTACACAGGTTCTAGAAAACAACATCTTCATTGGTGTGAAGCAAGCATATAGACAGGCACAGGGGATAGCCATGGGGACCCCCTGTGCCAACACTTATGCTAACCTCGTTTTGTCCTATTGGGAGAGGAAAATGGTATTGAACAATACGTTATGGAAAGGTCACATCAAAATGTATATGCGTTTTGTGGATGATATTTTTATTCTCTGGAATGGGGAGGATAGTATGTTAGCTGAGTTTGTGTCATACCCACATACCACCACATCATTCCTGAAGTTCACGGTCAATAGTTCACGCACAGAGATAGATTTCCTTGATGTTAGGGTTCAATTGACCAAGGAGGGATTTTCATCATGCTTATACAGGAAAAACTGTTGGAAGAATACCTTGCTTTCTTTCGACAGCATGCACCCTCGCTATATTTTTCCGAATATTGTGCAGGGACAAGTAGCTAGGATTTCCAGAATTAGTAATGATGATACACATTTTGAAAAGGAAATGGACGTCTTGAAGGATTGCTTTCACATCAGGGGTTATGATAGTAACATGGTGGGAGAAGTAGTGAAAATCAGTAAAGGGCATAGAAGAAATAGATATAAACCATGGCTGAAGACTACTGAAACGCATTCAGGTGATCAACACAATAGGGTGGATGGAGGTGACTCTAGGTTGATGTTAACCTATGGCAGCAATGTAAGGGATGTCTGTGATCTCATCCGTAGGAATTGGAACATCTTGACTAGTGATGTTAACTTAAAGAGTATTATAGGAAATAAACCTGTCTTTAGGTACAAAAGGAACAAGAACTTGAAGAATTTGTTATGTAAGGATAGGGTGATGACCAGTATGGGTAACTTGGTCATCACAAAGCAGGGCACTTTTCCTTGTGGACTTTGTAAGGCATGTGCCCACATTGATAGTAGGAATATTTTTGTGCACCCACTAACTGGAAGACAATATAATTTGAAGGGTAAAGCTACATGCAGGACTACTGACGTGGTTTATCTGGCAGAATGCCAGTCCTGCACAAGTTTTTATGTAGGCAAGACTAACTGCATGTTTAAAGTGAGGATTTTACAGCACCTCTCATCAATTAGAAATGGGGATATACATAATGCATTATACAGACATTTGGAGATCAACCCTACACATGGTTTTAAATTTAAGGTAATAGTAAATGTGAAGTTGAGCAAAAGAGGGGGAGACATCAAACAGATGACAGAGTTAGTTGAATCCAGATGGATCATTGAACTCATGGCACATAGGAGCCCTGGGCTCAATGATGTCATCCCCATGAAGCCCGCCCTTAAGAACAGGCGGGTTTTTACTGACTTCCCATTGGATGATGTGTGTTTTAAAATGTTTGGTTTATGTGAGATGCTTTGTCTGATGAAGGGCAGAGGCCCGAAAGCGCTCATCATTTGTTCTTATGTTGTTTTAAATAAACAAGGAGGTTTGGATTATCAGCAGTGTCCGGTTTTGTGTGATTTTTGGATTTCCACATAATAATTAATCATACAAGTTTTAGTGGGTTTAGTTATGTTATATTGCATACTAATACATATGTGCCATGGCAAATTGTTTTTATCTGTTATTTTGAAATTTTTGTTTGTAAATCAAATTAATTTATTGATATTACAGTTAGTAATTCTTTCCAATTTGCAGAGTAATTTGGACTTATCCAATCTGAGATTGTTTTAGATATTGATGCTTTTATATATGTTTCTATATCAGGAAAGTTTAATCCTCCTTGTTTCCATGGTCTGATATGATGTATTAAAGCTAGTCTGTTTCTTTTAGGAAACCATACAAATGTTATTAGGCATGAATTTATTTCTCTAAGTATATTTCTTTCTGGTAACAGTTGTATTGCCAAAGCTATATATAGGATCTTGGGCAGTAAAACCATTTTTATTAACTGTAGTCTATCTTCAAATGTTAATATTATTTTGCTACATTTTTCCACATAGATTTTAATTGTATTGATGACATTATTATATTTTTTTAGACTAATTCATTATTATCCTTCCATAACTCAATTCCTAGATATTTTAAGGTAAATTCTTGTTTCCCTATGATGTGATCCCCCTTAGTCTGCAATTCTTGTTTTTTATTTAAAAAATTTAAAAATAAAAATTTTGATTTTGATTTATTGAAATGGAGTCCTGAAGTCATGTGAAATTTGTCAATTAATATATCTAATTCTTCTAATGTCTCTTTTGTAGTAGATAATGTTAGTAATATGTCATCAGCAAATAGCATTACTTTAGAATTGTATTGTTCATAAACATCTATTCCTTTGATTTTTATATTGTTACAAATTGAATCTGCCAATATTTCAATAGCCAGAGCAAATAGAACCGGTTACATGGGACATCCTTGTTTAGTGCCTTTTGTTATATGTATAGCTTCAGAGGTAAAAGTACCCAACTTGACATACGCTAAATTATTTGTATATCTATTCTTTAGGAGATGAATAAAGGATGCAGGAAATTCAAGTAGCATTAAGATTTTGAATAAATAATCCTAATATAGGGAACCAAAGGCTTTATCTATATCTAAGTCAATGATGAGTGTTTCTTTATTTTCTTTAACATAATCTACAAGAGAAATTATCCTTTTAATATTATGTGTGTGTCTATGATATATAAATCCAGTTTGATCATTATTTATTGTTTTGGATAGTGGTATTTTCATTCTGTTATTTAATATTGTCATAAATATGCTATAGTCATTATTTAATAACGATATAGGTATATATGATGTACAGATGTTTTGGGATTTGTTTTCCTTTAGGATTGGTTTGATTAAGGAATATCGCCAGGAGTGTCGTATTAAAGCTTGTGACTGAATTTCTAATAGAGTTTTAGGGAAGATGGATAGTATCTTTGAAGGAAAAAGTTTATATATTTCCATAATTATGCCATCTATACCTGGAGCTTTATTATTTTACCCTCTTTTATTGTATCTGTAATTTCTTTGTAGGATATGGGTGCTTGCAGATCTAGTTTAAATTTTTCTGGTATTTTTTTATATTGAAAACTTTTCATCTAGATTTAATTGATCGATATGTATATTTTCTTTTTGGAAATGTTCCATATAGTTATTTCTATATGTATCAAGAATGTCACCTATATCTGAGACTTGAAACTTAATAAACATAATTTAATTCCAAAGAATGACACAACTGTAGTTCTGTTTTAGTACTTGATAAGCGCTTTAATTTTATTAATCTTTAAAATTTCATCAGATCAGTCTTTAAACTTAAAAAAGTATGTTTACAAGTAAAACATTAGTAAAAACTTTAGTAAAAAAATAGTAGTAACAAATTATTATCTATCCAATGTTTTTAATAATTTGCATTTTTAATAATGTTTTACTTGAAAACACACTTTTAATTTTATTATTTGATTGGATTTTATCCATCTAATTATTTGTGTTTTCTGGATACTGTGTCTTTAAATTTGTTAAACAGATGAGGGATTGGCTGTGATGTCAATTCAGACTAATCTATAAATACACTTTTTTAAGTATAAAGATTGATCTGATGAAGTTTTAAAGATTAATAAAATGAAAGTGCTTATCACGTACTAAAACAGAAAGAACTACAATTGTATCCTTCTTTGGAATTAAATTATCTTGTGATAATTTCCAGCCTTAGTCGGAGTCTCTGCAGTGTAAGCATGAATGCTATGCACATACTAGCCTATGATACATAGTCAGAGAGCTCTATTATGTCTGTTTTCAACTTCTGAAGAAAATGTAGTATGAAACTGTAGAACAGGTAGATAGTATAGTTTATAAGGAACCAAAAGCTTATTTCTGAGACTTGCTTAGAGAGTGGTGGAAAGAGGGTGGTATTATGATAGTGCACCATGGAAATAAATAGTGATGATGCACACATGGGAGTCATGTATAAAGTATGCAGTAGTATTGTGTTAAAGTTCCACATGTTTGTGTGTAAAAGCATAGTCAGGGATATTTGGCAATATTCCGGACATTTGAGAGGTATGTACAGGAGAACTAACATCATATCTTGGCTTACAAACCTGAAAGCAGTACATAAATGAGTAACTGTTTCCAAAGAATTAAAAGACGTTGTTCATGCAATTTTTTTAATTTAAAAAAATGAACTGCAACAAGTATATGGTTATTGGCATCACAACACACTGATACAACCTATTATACCATTGCACAAACGTAATAGTAACTTGTTAAAAAGTAGTGGCAAAACACCAGTGCAATACTGATTAGATTACAAAACTGGATAGTAATGTATTTATATTGATTTTATCCTGTCACAGTTGAAATCCAGGAAATATTAAAGAAAGTGTCTGGGAAAAGTTTTCCATGCTTCAATATTTCCAGCTCTACCTTAGCACCATTTGCCCAAAATAACATCATGGGGGGAGGTCACAGAAAAATAAGTTTCAGAATGCCAACAGAAGTTCTGTCTTGACAACTTCAGCTAAGAAATAATTACACCAAAGGAAAATGATTTAACAGTTACCACTACAGTAATTAATATTGCTACATATGCAATGCAAAACCAGAACACTTAAATAATTATGAGAAATCACTTTAATAAAAACACAACAAAGGAGGGCATGTGTAAAAAGGTGGGATACATATATGTAGGATATCATAAGGAAATAGATCACCGTACTTAGTATGAGACAGAAACATAGATGTTATCAAAAGGGTAGTGAGGTGACCTTAGAAATAAAGTGATGCACCACCACCAGGAGGGGAATGATTTGATTTGGAAGCTTGAGGAGAAGGTAACAAAATATCCCACTAAAAGAACAATGGCATATATTTTGGTGACTGTGAAATTCACCTAGATGCATATGGTCTCATATATTGTATGCATGGCCATAGTGGAATATAACTCAAACATCATGAATAAACCAAGAAGACCCAACAAAGTTCATATTCATCAAGGGCAGATCCTGCCTACTTAACCTGGTTGACTTCCTCGAAAAAGACACTGAGGCAATGTCAAGGGAATATCATGGCACACTGCCTATCTGCATCTTGCAAACTTGACACATCCCACACTAAAGCATCATACATACACTCTCCCACTTAAATGTTTACCCGTAAGTAACTCATTAGATAGTGGAGTGTCTCACAAATAGAACACAGAAAGTAAGGGTAGATGGCTCTACCTCCTCCAAAAGACGTGTCATTAGTGCAGAGCCGCAGGGTTCATTTCCTGGGTCACTTCTCTTTGACATATACTTCTAGGAGGTCTAAACTACTATTAAGGGACTGTAGCTGACCAAGTCAGAAGATTAATGCAGATGTGGTGCCATCATAAACTCCGTAGAGGACACCATGATCCTGCAAGGTAGCTTTTACCAAAATATAGATGATGCCAAAAACAAGAACTGAAACTAAATGCTAAGAAATGTATAATCATAGCCTTTGCAAAGCATGACTCAGTTTGTAACTACTGCATTGTCAACACCACCTCCTGAAAGCTGATCCTGTAGCTAGAGATCTAGGAACCTGTGTTAATAATAAATTGCCCTTTGATCACCACATATCCAGTATTGTAGGGGATTCCTTTTCTATTGCAAATCTTATATCAGATGGTATAGGGTTCAGATCCAGGGGTGCAATTGCTCTCAGTCCTATTACTGAGTTCAGTGTCCCTTTTAGTATGTACCTGTCCAAAAACATGGCACTGCTGGAACAACTACAATGCTTTCTTTGTATAAAATTAAGGACCTATATCATAAAAACTACACACACCATCTAAAAGCCCTGCCTCCCTTGTTGGTGTCATATAGGCTACAGGCAAGTGACCTCTGCCTCACACATAGTATCTTAACAGACCCTGTTCTATCAGACCTATTACATGTTCAGAAGTCCAAATGTATCATAAACACCCAACTTAAGGGACATCAATCTCTTTTGCAAGGTTAACAGAATGCACTGGAGGGATAGCTATTTATTAGCTTCCCCTCCACATAAAGCAGGGTATTTCTTTTACTCATTCAAGCATTGGCTGAATGGAAGGGTAAGAGCAAATTCACTTTGGTTTTGCACCAATGACCCTCATGAATGGGGAAACGTGTAAATGTCCAAAATATTCTTGTGAGGCCCATCTTTGGAGATATATAGTGCAAAATATAAGAGGTAATATTTACTATGGGAATAACAGGCTAGGCTACTTAAGATCTTCACATGTCAAGAAATATGGAACTAATGTTTTGCATTGTTTTACCCTATCTACATATAAAATATAAAAGTTTGAGTGTGACAATAAAACCATAAGTTGCTTTAATTGTGATGCATACAAGTCAAACATAAGCCTCCTGGCATGAAGGTTTGAAGGAGTGGTAGTGTTTAGTTAGGCTCATAGTTATATAATATAGCACAGACCTTTGACATTAGGAAACTGTGTAGGACAAAGTGCTCAGTTTTGAAATGTTTTTGTGTTGTTAAGGTTATTAAATAAGACTGTTAATGTAAGTAAACATTTTTAAAAGTCTCTTTTATGTATTTCGGGATTACAGGTTTTCTTATTTACAAATTTTAGTAAAAAATCCTCCCTACACACACACACAAAAGTTATTTTCAAATTACTTCATTCACTTCACAGGTAAGTGATAAGTAACTGATCTGGTGCTTCTCACTGAATGTATTCTGCAACATGTTCTGTATCATTAGTGTACTGAAATGTGTACTGTTATGTATAGCCAGTACTTTCACTGACTGTATTCTGCAATGTGGTCTGTATCATTAGTGTACTGAAATGTGCACTGTTATATATCTCCAGTACTCTGACTGTATTCTGCAACATGTTCCTTATCATTAGACCACTGAAATGTGTTATATATACCCAGTACTCTGTGAATTCTATTCTGCCTCATGTTCCATGCAATCAGAGTACTGCAGTATGTACAGTTATGTATAGTCAGTATGCTGACAGAATGCTCTTCTCTCTTAAGTTCCATATCATTGGAGTACTGTAATATCCAATATTATATATACTCAGTATGCTGACAGAATGCTCTTCTGTTCCATGTTCCATATCACTGAAATACAGCAATATGCACTGCCACGTTTACTCATTACTCTGACAGAATGCTCTTCTGCTCAATGTTCCCTATCATTGAAGTAGTGCAATGTGCAATATTATGTATACTCAGTACAGTGACAGAAATTCAATGCTTCCCTTCTGCATGTTACATATCACTGGAGTACTGCAATGTGCAATGTTATGTATACTCAGTACACTGGCAGAATGCTCTTCTATTCCATGTTCTATAATACTAGAATACTACAATATACACTGTCATGTATACTCAGTACTATGCTCTTCTCCACAATGTTCCCTGTCTGAGTACTGTAATATACACTGCTGTGTATGCTCAGTTTTCAAAATCACTGGACTACTGTCAGCCAAAACTTGAAATATAAATATGGTATGCTATTGTAGCTATAATACCTGCAAATGCTGGAAGCTGTGCAGGGTTTTTTCCTTTTTGTTCTGTGTCATTGATCTTTTTATCTTCACCCACTGGCTCAAACATACCCATTCAGTAAAAAAAGATTTGTGCATAATTCACATTTCTGGAAGATATAATAGCTATAATAGCTTGGACAAAGGTAAAATTCTGCTGTCACTGGTCTACATCTAGTTTACAGACATTCTGACATACCTATTTTTTTTTTTAATTTTAATATGATGCATATTGAAATACTTAGGGCTTCAATTCTGCAGTGGTGCAGCGGTAGCATTGTTGCCTCACAGCAAGAGGCTCTCCCATTCGATTCTCAGCTTGGGTTGGGAGTTCCTTCTGTGTGGAGTCTGCATGTCCTCCCCACGGTCGAGTGAGCATTCGAAAGACATGCGTTGAATGGGCGTGCCTTCGTTGAAGGTTGGGCGTCGGGCTAGCAACTCTACACCATAAAAATCAACTGCCAATCATTAGTGGACTAGAATTCTGCTGTGGCGACCCCTAACCGGGAAAAGCCAAAAGACAAACAAACAAACAAACATTGAAATACTTAGGGCTGACGTCATAAAGGCTATTGATATCTTGTTGTAATCTTTTCATATTCAAAGACAGCCCTAATATGACACTTCTACAGGAAGAAGTACAGCACTATTTTGGGCTGTCTCCATGGCCATGTTGCATGCTTATGAGGCAGTTTGGGGAAGAGGCATATGCTAACTACCCGTGAGCTCTCTCCCATGGAAATATCACTGGGGAAGGCATCTATGTGCTAAGTGAGTCACAGAATCACTCGGCCATATAGATTAGCACTGTCACCCCTTGAACTTCACAGTAGTGACTACATTCATCCATTGTGGCAGGGGTAAGTGCAGTGGAAGTTAGTGATAAGGTAGGGTTAGGAGATGTGTGTATAAGTGTATGCAAGGGGCTACATTCATGAGTGCATGTATCTGCGTGTGCTGTCTGGGAGTAGTGGTAGGGGAATTAGTGAGGGGGGTCAGTTGTGTGTGTATGTGAAAGGATGAATGATGAATGGATGAGCATATGAGTACAATCAGGTAGGTAGGGGACTGTGTTTGTGTATATCTGTGTGTGTGTGTGTGTGTGTGTGTGTGTGTGTGTGTGTGTGTGTGTGTGTGTGTGTGTGTGCGCCCGCGCGCGCGCAAGGTTTGGGGTGGATGTCATACTTCCACACAGCCCTAGACTAATGAGCAGAACCTGTAGCAATGGGTTGGGTGGACCACTAGACACCATGGAGAAGTACAAGTATGTGGGTGAAGAGGGATACTAGCCATCAAGGAGAATTCTTCATTTTGTGCCTTGACAGCACTTATTTATACTGCTGATCAGGAAGGGAACCCTAAACACCAGGGATCCTGCATATATTGTGCCTTAAAGGTACTTAAAAATATTTAAATGTGTTATTAGAAACTACTAGACATCAGAGATAAGTTTAATTAGTGTGCCTTAAAGGCAATATAAGGGAAATTAACTCTGCATCCCTGCCATTTCAATCCTTGACACTAACCCTCTGAGATAATTGATAAGTTGGTACATGAAAGGTTTTTTTCCATAATTTATTGAGGATTTTGGACATTAGTCAATGCCTGAAACAGTTTGTGATACACGTGGGGGAGTGCAGGGGATAGTAGGCTTACCTCTCAACTGTGTAGTGCAGGATAGGACAAAATCAGAGAGGGATTTTAACTATGTTGCCTACATACTGAGAAAGTTGCTAGTCTAACAGCTTTTGCATTACACTAGATTTACTAAAGGATATGAAATGTGAGACTCTAATGTCTGATATTAATGACTGACTGAAATCATTCATGATTTATGGGGCCAAGAGAAAGGAGCCATCAGGGATGTTGTGCAACACAGGGGCAGGTATAGGATATATGGTGTGTGTGTTGTGTGTCTGTGTGTGTGTGTGTGTGTGTGTGTGTGTGTGTGTGTGTGTGTGTGTGTGTGTGTGTGTGTGTATTTGAATGTGTGTGCATTGTGTGTGGGAGATTGTAAGAGGTGGTATGCCTGTGTTACCACAATGCAGTCATCAATACAGCTGACTATGGTGGGAAATACTAATA
This sequence comes from Protopterus annectens, assembly GCF_019279795.1. Classification (NCBI taxonomy): domain Eukaryota; kingdom Metazoa; phylum Chordata; order Ceratodontiformes; family Protopteridae; genus Protopterus; species Protopterus annectens. The sequence goes on from NC_056740.1 coordinate 155,828,904, forward strand.
TATATATTTATTGTAGTTAATGTCATTCAGAGACATGCAAATTAGCCCATAATGAAGTATTTCTTCATTACTGCTAATGTGTATCTGAATCAGAAAATATTGCATTATGGTAACATGGCCTTTTTAAAGTGAGCTGTTAGGGATCTTAATGAATCTCTGAGTTAGTGTTTTGAATCACAATAAAAAAGAACATTAAATACATATGCAGTATTTTACTGGTGCATAGTTTTTGCTGAAGAAGTTTTGGTTGTATTGCAGTTTTAGATGCATAACTAAGAGTAAACTTTTTGTACAGAACAGTAAGATATGAGAATAGTGTATTTATTTTATTGTATTTTAGTTTAGTTTCTGTTTATTAACAAGGTGTGTGGGCTGGTCGAGTGACCCTTTTCACCCAAGAATTAAGCCTAGCATGGACCACCATAACAACAGCAAGAATGAATTTTAGAAGTATATCATAAGTAATAAAATACAGAAGAAGAATGTCATTGTGCAATGCTTCAGATATGCAGGACTATGTGTGGGTCACCAATCAAAACATGTTTATTATGCGTTTGAGACTTAGATATCAAGAAATTCACCTTGAAAGGAAAGCTTGTAAGGTAAATGTTGGCATCCATGTCATGAACACATAATCAAGCACTATGATTGAAGACCTGATCATAATTCTTTGTAGTACATGTAGCTTTATCTGCTCCATGTACTACTAGTTACAGAAAAAAGTGCTAAGTGTTTTGCCAGCTTTCAGAGCCATAAAGCACTTAGCAAGTACTGTCAGAAAGAAAGTGTAACACAGTCTCTTATATTTCAGCGATGAAACAGCTTACACTCACCTTGCCTTGCCTGTCAGCTGCCCAGATTTTCCAGAATGTACAGATTTTTGCATTATATGTTTGGTCTGTTCCTCATAATGTGTTTTTCTGAGAAATCATAGGATTAAAATCACTAAATAATGGTATATATTTGAGTTTCAGACTTCATATCCTGTAGAAAATAAAGGCGAGTACAAATTCTGTCATTCTGTCAATTTTCTAAGTTTGTAAGGGCAAGTCAATGACACATTTCCAGCATAGAAAGCAGGCAGAAACAAATCTGTTTCTTATTCCGCTGCTGTGGTTTGCTGGTCAGTACTGGCAGATTTGATTGCCTAGCATGAGACCCGACCTTAACAAGATAAGCAGGGAGTGCTCAACAATTGTTAAGATCCAATCTTGCGCTATTGAAACAGTTAACTGATTTGTCTTTTTCTGGATATCGGAACATAACTGCACTGCTCCAGGCACTACATTCATAGCTAAAATGTGCAAGCAATATGTTTGTAAGACAAAGTACAAAAAGCAAAAGCATTGCAAGTTGCCTGTACCAAAAATGTTTAAATATAATGCATTTTGATAGTATTTATACAGTATTCATTTCCATAAAATAATCACGTCTCGTTTCTATTGCTCAGTTTGTAACATTCACTTGAAAAATCATAAATCAGTCCTATAGATAATGGAAAGATGAACTGCTATATTTTAATTATTTTCTCAATAACAGTGAAAGTAAATATTTTGTATTGGCTGAGAGCATAGGCCTTCTGAAAAGAAAAAAAAAAGACATCCAGCACAAATGACAAATGTTCCATTTATTTGTAGGCTCAAGTATACCAACAGCAAATTCCTGATTGGTTGCATGTTCAGGAGGAATGGAAATTTGCTACCAGAGTTTTTGAACCTCTCTGGAAGTTACTGCAGAGGAATATGGCTATGTGCTGCTAATGAGTTTCTTCCAGTTTTCCAGGTTTTGATTCCATTAGCCTAACTGTGTAAATCTAAACAAGTAACTTAACCAGACAGTGTTCCTTGGATGAGTCTGAAAAAGATTCATGCGGATCACTGTTCTGCTCTGGTTTAGAAATAAATAAATAAACCAGACAGTAAGTGGAAAATGTATAGTCATGCCTGAGTTACTTTGAATTTTTTTCTTACCATACAAAAGAAGGTCAATCCATGCAAGTCTGTTGTTCAGCAAAACATGCATGTTTCACCAATAAATGTCCTGCTTTGGCTACCTGAAAGGCAACAACTGAAGGAGTTCATTCAACAGAATAATGACATTTAATTATCCATTTTTATTAAAAGTATGTCATAACTTTAATCACAACAAGTAATTTTATGAGCAGTGCATAAAAAGTGAAGTTCATTAATTCTTTCATTTATAGTTCAGCACTTGCCTTATTGTATTCAGGTTCAGAGGGGATAAAGAGAATATCCTGGCAATCGGTAGTGATAATTCAGACACTCACACACATACATGCACACAAACACAGACAGACATGCATGCAGGCATGCAAACACACACATGCTCACACAGACAAAGGCATGCACAGTCACACATCACTGTAAAGGTAGAGTCAGATTAGAAGATTGACAGTTCACTATTTGCTGTGTCTTGGAAATGTAGGAGGAAACTGGATCAACAGGCTCCACACAGAAGGCATCCTAATCAACTTGACTGAATGAGATTTCAGTCTCTGATCTCAAACATCAGATTCAAGTGTTCATTACAGCTGCATGTTTCTCATTAATCCAGAGCACCATAAATACATAGATAGATTCCCTTTAAATAAAGTAAAATTGTTGTCTTATATTTATTGTAATATATCTTATTTTGCCACAGTGCTTTATATCATAGGTTCATAGGTTGGTACTAGGCTATTGGCCCTAGAGCCTTTACAAGCCTAGCCAAACAATTCCCCGGATATTTCTTCCCACAATATTTACTTCCCTGGGCCCCTGTCTAGCAGGGCATCTGACGTGATCCCCAGGGTGACTTTTCTATCTCCCATCCAATCGTCAAGGTTCCTTTTGAAGAGGGTCAAGGAGGTGCTCTGCTTGACATGTATGGGCAGTCTGTTCCAGAGTATGGAGAGTCTCTGGGTCAGGAACCTATCCCTCCAGCATGTTTTGTTCATTGTGATGACAAGGTTTGGATCCCTGGAGCATGTGGCTCTGAGGGATTGGGATTTCTTTAAGTGGAGCATGCCCAACAGCTCAGGGTTTGACATGGCCTTGTATGTTAAGCAGAGATCACCTCTGAGAAGACGATATGCCACAGAGTATAGCTGGAGATTTTTTAGATGGTCAGCATAGGGCATCTGCTTTAGGCCTGTGATTCTTTTAGTGAGGTATTTCTGTGGTTTTTCCAACTGTTGCAGATATCTTGTGAGGTACATACAAAATGGGGCGTTGTACTCCATAATGGGTCTAATGAGGGATGAGTACAGTGGGACAATGACCTCCTTTTTTCTTGATGAAAAGCCCTTAATGATGAGGTGTGCCACATAGAAGGATTTCCTGACTGTTGTGGCGATTTGGTTATCGAAGGTGAGACCACTCTCCATCTGTGTCCCTAAGTCTTTCATCACACTTTCGGTGTTTAGTGTACTGCCACCTATGTGGTAATTCATGGGTACATGTTTTTTCCAAAGGAGATAACTATACAGTTCTTGGCATTAAGCATGAGCCCATGGCTCTGACGCCAAGCATATGTTTCTATAAGGCCCTTTTGTAGTATATCCACATCATTTAGGGATTCAGTAATGGCTCCCAGTTTGCAGTCATCTGCGAACTTTGTTAGCCAGAGTCCCTTAGTGTTGGTCTGTACTTCAGAGAAGTAGATGCCAAACAAGAGCGGTCCCAGGACTGAACCCTGAGGTACTCCACTTGTCACTTGTCTGGATCTGGATTTGGAGTCGGCTACTTTTACAGTCTGGGTTCTATCAGTAAGCCAGTTGGCAACCCATCGAGTTATGTAGGGATTTATGCCCAGCTTAGTAAGTTTATCTATGATTCCAGAGTGAGGGGTGGTGTCAAAGGCCTTGGCGAGGTCCAGATAGGCTGTGTGGACCACCTTACCCTCGTCCACAGCTCTGGAGACTGATTCGTGGAGGTCAATCAGGTTCAGGAGACAAGCTCAGCTCTTCACAAACCCAAACTAGGTGGGGTCCCATGTTTGAAGGTTGCCAATGTCTTTGTTTATAAGTTCCATGATAATGCGTTCCATGCCCTTGCAGATCAGGCTCGTCAGACTGACAGGACCGTAGTTCCTGGGATCCAAGGTGGATCCCCCCTTGTGGAGTGGGATAACTGCAGCTGTGTGCCACTCAGTGGGCAAGAAGCCTGAGGTGAAACTCCAAAGCAGGCTGGCATGATAAATTAAATGATATGGAATCCTCATGGATTACCAGGTTAGGGGCTTTGTTTAAACCTGGTCTAAATGAAATGGAGTAATCTTTGTCAGCTTCTTGTTTCATGCATCTTTTGCAATACATGTTTATATTATATTATAAAAATATTATTATAATAATATTATAATTATATTTAAGTAAAGATTGATGGTAATATTTTTGAAGAGCAAGACAAACTCAGAGATCTATGATTTATTCCCAACAAATGTGATAAGTTTTTGGTGTATATACACCTTTAAATTATTTGGTATATAAGGATTGACCAGGATGTACTGTTGAATCACTATTTTCTCTTTTTGCACTGAAGAAGGCTAAAAGATAGCCGAAACCGGTTTGCAACACAAGGATTATATGGAATAAACTTTGCCACGAATAAAATATGTTTAGCACTTTTCCCCTTGTGCTGGTTCGTTTTTTGGTTCTATGATTAAACATGACACTTAGGTGAGGTGCTAGTTCATTTTGTAGTTCATGTAGTACACAGCCTGGGATGGCATCTGATCATATAGATGCTGTATTCTTAGCTTTGGAGAGTGCGGTTTCTACCTGTGTGGCCATGATTACCGGAATTTGGTAATCTTTTGGTATTGAGATGGGCCTTTTAGGGGGTGAGAGGGGGGTGAAGTTGGCACTAAATTGATCTGCCAGGATACTGGCAATATCCTTGGGCTCAGTATATTTAATGCCATTCTATTGTAGCTCAGAGCAGATCTGAGCATTGCCATTTAGATTCTTGACATAACTATAGAATGCCTTGTGGTTGTCTATGGAATTTTTGGCAATTTTATTTTCATAACTAGCTTTGGAGGATTTTATGAGGGATCTCAGCTTCTTACTGAGGCTGGTAAGGGAGTGTTTTGCATTCTGGTATTTTCCTCTTTTCTGCAACAGTTTCTTCCTTATGTTGTATAGTTTGTTTATGGCTTCCTTTTTTGGAGGAGAGCATCTTGGTTCTATTTGGGATGGCACGATGCATGCACAAGGGGATGTGCTCGTACAGTGCCTTAGTGTAAATTTCAGCAGTTGAACTTTCAGCTTCCATCTGCATGGGTGCCATGAAGTTTGTCACTTCTGACTTAAGTAGCATGAAGTTAGCTTTGGAGATTTTTTTTTTACAGAGGTTTCCTTAATGGGGGGATGGGATGTGGATGTCATGGGTGATTTGCTTATGGTCAGACCTGACCAATGAGGGGGTGACCACTGGTGTGGAGCATCTATCTCCCATGTTGGTAATGACCAGGTTTAGGATATTGTAGCCCCTGGTGGGACTATGGATTAGTTGATCCAGGGTGTTTAAATTTATGAATTCCAAGAACCGTTGGGAAAAGGTATTGGTACCCGAGTAGTTTTCCCAGTTAATGGCAGGATAGTTGAAGTCACCCAGTATTAGGGTACTTGGTTGTATCTTAATATTTTCCAGTATGTTTAGAAAGGTGTAATGAGAATCTTGGGGCATGGTGTGGGATCTGTAGCAAGCTACAATTTGGATTGCAGTCTTACCTAGTGTTAGTTGCACCTGAAGAATTTCAGATGCATTGTGTTGGGCAAGTAGTCTGGAGGTGTGACTGTCCTTGGTGAAAATGGACACTCCTCCACCTTTAGTGTTTCAGTCTTGGTTTGGTGGCCTAAAGGTGTGGTAAGAGTTGTAGCCTGGTATTGCAGGGGTGCTCTCTGGAGTCTTAAACCAGGTCTCAGTTACCGCACAGATATCGATGTTCTCCATTTTTAGGAGTAGCTCGAGAGAGTGCATTTTGAGGTTTAGACTTCTAGCATTGAGTAGCATTACCTTTAGATTTTGCATGCTTGTATCTGTTATGGTGGTGGTTTTGCCCTTTGAACCTTGCCTAAAAAAGGCACTATAGGGGTGGCAAGAGCTTTAGCCAGTAACCTGAATCCCAGGGGTGATAGGTGCAGCCCATCTCTGGCAAAGCATCATGGTTTGTCAATCATGTCATCCCAGGCACACAGATACTGGATCTCCTTTGACACCAGAAGCTTAGCCAATTGTTGAAGTCAATCATTTTGTCCTTATACTGTGGTATCATTCTGGGTGAAAGCAGGATGCTATTCAGGGCTAAGGTCATACCTGCCTGGGCCACATGATCCAAGAACTCTTCCATGTCTCTTTTCATGTAGTCCAGGGATGTACGTCTCAAGTCATTCACTCCAACATGGACAATGACAGAGTCATATTTGTACTTGTTGTGGAGTGACTTGAGTGCATGCATTATGTGGCGGATCCTGGGACCTGACAGGCAGCTGATTGTAATTTTCTCCTTGTTCAGCCTGGAGAGTGGGACATCAGTGTGTCTGACTATAGAGTGACCTATGACTAAAGTGTTGGGTACGTTGTCTTGCTTTAGGGGCTGTTGTTGGGTGGCACACTGGTGTTGTGAGCTATGTGACACTTTGATTGTGACTGGTGTTTGCATTTCAGCTTTGGAGGTCCTTGTTGCTTGGACAGGTTACTGTTAAGGGCCTCCACATATGAGGGTTTAGTGTTGCTATGTGTGGGTGTTGATGGTGTGGGTTTTGAAGGGCTATGTGTTGCTTAAGGTGTAGTGCAGGCATTAACCTTCTCCTCTTGACTGTCTAGCACAATCTTGGCTGGAGAGAGCTTTGCTTCCAGTTTGGCTATGTAAATGCATCTCTCACAGGTTGTAGAGTTGGGTGGTAGGAGGAGAGAGCTGTCTGTGTACATCAGGCAGTTGCTGCATTGCCACAGTATGCCCAGATTCACCAGGTAGACAGGAGAAATCACCAGAAGCTGACCCTTGGACATGCCTGTTTAGGTGCTTTGTTTGTAAAGTACAAGAGCTATTTTCCCTTACCTTTGCAAGGTACTTTGCAGTTATAGGATGTTTATTGCCTATGATTAATTTCTCCTTATTAACAAGGAGAGTTGAGTGCTTGCCACAAAAATCATTGGCTCCATCCTTCAGTCCCTACAGGAACTATATTCAAACAGATGCTATGGCAGAGTCCGAAAACTACTGAGGGATATACATCATCTGGCCTATGGACTTTTCAAACTCCTGCCAACAAGTAAGTGCTACAGAAGCATTAGATGCAGGACATCCAGATTCCATAACAGATTCTTCCCACGTGCTATCAGACTTCTGAACAACAAACCCATAGCCTAACCTGCTAAATGGGTAAACAAACATTATTTATGTGCAATATGTCATTGCTATCTACATAGGTCACTTTACACGTTATACTTTATTGTGTTTATTTTTAGTATCTTATTTTTGATTTCTATTTCAGTAATTTTAAATTATTATTAATCTTCCTTCTGTAAACGATAATTCTTATGGTACAAGCCTGAGTATCGAAATTTTGTGCAGTGACACGCACTTTTTCCTCTGTGTTGATCTGTATGACAATAAAGTTTACTTTGACTTACTTTGACTTTGACTTTGTATCAGTTTAAGGCTTCCTAGTGCTTTCCTGCAGGTTCTAGAGCAAGTGCTAGCCTCAGCGGTTCAGATTTTAATGCTACTACTGAGAAACCAGCTAGTTCTAGGGAAAATTTGAAGAGCAGACTTTCTGGCATCTGGAATAGTTTAACCGTAGCCCCACGGTGCTGTACGATGCGAAAAATGTGCAAACACACACGTTTTTAAGCCAGAAAGTTGAAAGGGATAAAAATCAGCCCAAAATGGCTAATAAAATTACAATTTCAGAGCTGGAAACCACTCCTCTATTATTAGATAGGCAGTACAATGCTCACCACTCCCACTGGTAAGCAGTAGGACTTCCCTCTACCACAGCAAGGTCTGGATAGCTCTGAACACAGAAAATAAAGTCCTGAAACCAGCAAAGCTTGGGAGCTGGACTATACTAGCTAGGAAAGGTGGGAAACGAGCAAACAAGATAGTATTTTTTTGGTTTCCTTTGGTTAAAACCGGATAAACAATGAAATAATACAGTAAATAAACACAGAATAGGCTAATGCTCTTGAGGGTGCATCACTGTGACATGGCTGCAGTTGTTGTCTAAAGGGTGTCTGTATGGTCCACTCTGTGTAGAGCGGGGGTAGGGGGTGAAGTGCTTAATATGACCCTCATGATTCAAAATTTGTTAGTGATCTGGGTGCTACACTAACTTGGTGGAGATGGCTGAAAGAAGGGAGGCAAACTGATTTGCTGCACTAGAAACTGAGGAACGGTTTTAAACAACAAAGCAAACCACAAAGATAGGAGGAAGTGCCACAATGGTATCCTGGCTGGCGTATGCCAAAAAGTTCACAAAAACAAGTGGTGAGGTGACCTTGGCAGAAAAAGTAGAAAACCACGCTACTCCGAAGTAGTAAAATCCAATAGTTTAATGAAAACTATGCCACAATCCAAAGACAGAACAGTATCGTGAAACGCTAGAAACATGCGTTTTTCGTTCAGGTCTCTGCCTGAACTTCATCAGACTTACGACAATGCTGCAAACAATCTCACCTTAAGTACTCTTCTTCCTTGGGAATAAATTAAAAACACAGTACATCATTTAAAGGATACGACAAACACTCAGTGTCCAGCCTTAAATATATAGAACCAAACAGGTACTACATACAAAGACAAAAAGGCAAAAAAGATGTGTAATGTATGAATGATGTAAAAAGTGTAAAAAGTGTAGAATAAAATAAAAATAAAAGAATTGAAAAATTAAAAAATAAAAATTAAAATGTCATATGTAGGTTCATTGATAATGTTTTATGGTTAACAGTTTCGGTCGTTAAAGTCCTTATAACGAAAAGCTGTAGTGCAGACTAACAATGCCTACCTATCCTGTAATTGTACATGACATATGTGTATAAAAAAAGAGTATAAATGTTAATTACAAGAATAGCTGTATTAAATATATACATTTAAATTGTTAATTATAAAATTTAGTAAGAACATTTGATAAGCGTTTTAGACAAATCAATACCTCACACAAGAAGGTAGAGTACGGTTATACTCGAACTCATGTCTCTGGAAGTCCAAGTCGCCCTTTATTTCCCTTTCAAGTACTGCAGTTTCATTTGTCATACTGCCTTTTTGTCTTTGTATGTAGTACCTGTTTGGTTCTATATATTTAAGGCTGGACACTGAGTGTTTGTCGTATCCTTTAAATGATGTACTGTGTTTTTAATTTATTCCCAAGGAAGAAGAGTACTTAAGGTGAGATTGTTTGCAGCATTGTCGTAAGTCTGATGAAGTTCAGGCAGAGACCTGAACGAAAAACGCATGTTTCTAGCGTTTCACGATACTGTTCTGTCTTTGGATTGTGGCATAGTTTTCATTAAACTATTGGATTTTACTACTTCGGAGTAGCGTGGTTTTCTACTTTTTCTGCCAAGGTCACCTCACCGCTTGTTTTTGTGAACTTTTTGGCATACGCCAGCCAGGATACCATTGTGGCACTTCCTCCTATCTTTGTGGTTTGATTTGCTGCACTGATGACTCATAGAGGAGGCTAGGAGATTTCACCAGGAGCCCCTAAATTAGTTGCATACTTTGGTGAACCAAATAACATGCACTTTGTAGCCTAGGGGATCGTATGTGGGAAAGCATATACAAACACTGGGTCTGGATTGTCTTCCCTGCTGTATACAGTTGTACAAGTTGCAGGCTGCCATGGAGGTGATGCTTTAGAGTACAGTATAAAATCCTAATAAAACATTAAGTATGACACCTCCCCAGGATTACATCATAGTTCCCCTTGCTTGGGGATAATTAGGGTATGACCTTAAAACAGGCTACCTTGGTCTTGGGGAGGGTGAAGCTACTCTTTAAAGCCCTGTTATTTCCTGGGGTGTGATGATAGTTTGAACTACTGGGAACAAACCAGCAGAGAAAAAGATGTCTATTTGACTAAAACAGTTTAGGTAATTTTTGCCTTAAGCAATTACACTGCAAATTTTATGCTTTTGAATTCTGTATTTTAAAAACTCTAACTTCTTACCTAAAACTGAGAAGGAAAAAAAAACATGTTATCCTTATCACATTTTGTGACATTGATAAATGAGCACATGCATCCATTTTTTGTCTTTTTTGCATTTATTTTATACTGATTTGGGTGCCTTCTGGGTTTGGATAATAGCAAATCAAATGAACTGTGTTTATAATAAAGTTACTGGCAGTTAATAATACACTGTGGAGTCTAGAAATTCAGCATTTAGAAGACTTAATGTGGATTTGAACCAGAAGCAACTAGATTTCTCTTGGGGGCACATCTGAAGTTTTAATGTACAAAGAAGCTAACTGAACTTTAATTTAAAATTCTTAAGCAGATCTTATTCTGAAGGTAAAATGCAAGACATAAAAACAACATTTGAAGCACTCAAATGCTTTCTCATGAAGGAACTCAGTCTGACTTACAGCATGACATCAGAAATGTATACATGGAAATCTGGTCCAGCAGGATATAACAGATGTTCCACCAGCAAACTCTGAATATATTTCACTGGGATAATGAATAAGCTAAAGCATTTTGACAAATGCAGAATGTTTTGTTTACAAATGATAAATCAATGTCTTTTGGCTTTTCCTGGTTAGGGGTTACCACAGCAGATCACCAGTCCACAGACTGATTAGCAGTAAAGTTTTTACAGTGTCAAGTTGCCAACCCAGCACCCAACCTTCACAGAAGGAAAACACACACCTCCATCTCTCTAAAGCTCACTTGATCACAGGGTGGACATGCAGACTCCACACCGAATATGCTCCAGCTGAGAATGAACCTAGAGAACCTCTTGCTGTGAGGCAACAATGCTAACAGCTGCACCTGGTCTATATTAGAACATCGAAGTTTCAAAACTTCGAATGTTCTAATATCAACCCGTATTCAGCGAACGCTGAAAATATTGAAGCTACAGAAAACCAAATTTTTTCCTAGGGAAAGAATTTGGTTGTCCGTTTCTGTTGCTTCTGTATTTTCAGTGCTGTGGTGGAAAGTTACGAGTCGGGTTCAGGTAACTGTGCGATTGAGCACGGGTTAGGTTAGTTAGGGTTAGGGTGCGGGTTAGGTATGTGTGCGATTGTGTGGACGTGAGGGTTAGGGCGGGTTAGGTGAGTTAGGGTTAGGGCGCGGGTTAGATATGTGTGCGATTGTGTGGACGTGAGGGTTAGGGCGGGGTAGGTGAGTTAGGGTTAGGGCGTGGGTGAGGTGAGTGTGCGATAGTGACTGACCTTAGGGTTAGGGTTTGGGTTAAGGTAAGTGGATAGTTAGTGGGGTATGTATAGTTTAGTGTAGGGTTAGGTGTAAGATTTTAGGTGTATGTGTGTGGATTGCTGTTTGTTTGGTGTGCTTGTGTTGTGTGTATGTGTTTTGGAACAGCAGATTTTTTCCCTAGGAAAAAATTCGCTGTTATGTATGTTCGATGTTTTAACCTTTCGCTGAATAGGGGTCGATATTAGAACATTCAAAGTTTTGAAACTTCGATGTTCTAATATAGACCCGCTGCACCACCACACGATGTTCTAATATAGACCCGCTGCACCACCACAGCTGACTTTTGCTTCAAACTGATAATAAATAATTATACTGATTTAATTCTGTGTCAGAAACTCAGCAAAAACAAAAAGAGATTTTACAAAGGTCATAATTCAGAATATGAATTTAATTTCATCTTATCTGTGACTCAGAAAGGGTGGACCAGCCTCACTTTCCAGATTTTATTATACTTAGCATTGATAATTTAAAGAAGTTCTGAAAAAAAAAAACATCTTGGGTGTCGGGCTAGATATCTTTGTCATTTAGGAATGCATGTCTGTGTATCTAAATAAGACATGCATGAGCAGGAGTAACAGATTTGAAACATTTAGACATGCTGATATTTGTTGCTTATTGGAAACCTGGGAAAAAATATTTTTATGGTGTACAGCAACTGCTCTGCACACATAGTCTGCTATTTTCCCATGACTTATAAGGCAGCTTATTTTTATTTTTTTATCTTAAGATCTGTCTCATGCATTCAGTCATGTCACTACTTTCATCTGTGCTTTTTCTGAGTAGGCTTTTTGTAATCATCCACAGCCCCTTCAGTTAAATAATACTTCCTTTTGTCTCTGCTGAGCCATACACTTTGCATCATTATATTGTTTAATCGGTTTACTATTAAATGTTCGAATGCACTCCATGCGAACGGCGACCCCAGCGACGCGTTTGCGTGAACCGAAACACCGAAACCGTTTCGATAGCGAACCGAAACCGCGAAACTCCGACGATCGACATTACCGGCCGCGCAACACCTCCACACCCATGCTACCATGGGTCGGATGGGGGCGAGATTTTGCCGTTCGCACATCTGGGCGTCGGTGTAGTGACGTTCGCAGTTCCGCGTTCGGGCAATGCGCGTGGCACAAAACGGGATCGACAATTTGATAGTAAACCTGTTTAATCTCCTGTCTGTCTCTCTCTATTTTGTACGCACACACACACACACACACACACACACACACACACACACACACACTCACACTTTCTACTCAGTGTATCTCTCCCTCTTTCTTTCTTTCTTTCTTTCTTTCTTTCTTTCTTTCTTTCTTTCTTTTTCTTTCTTTCTTTTCTTTTTCCTTCTCTCCCATTTTCTGTTAGTATACGGCAGCTGCTTGGACGTTATTGCTACACTTCATATACTTACTGATTTCTGTCATATCAACCCCCTGCAAACAACACCTTCTGTTTCGAGACTATATGTGATTAAGCTATTGCAGTCTCTGTTTATGTGGTTTGCTATCGACCATACTCTCTTTTTATACCCTCATGTGAAATGCATTGTTTAAATAATAGCATTGTTTAAACACTCCTACAATATACTATTCATAGGTTCACAGGTGCATAGGTTGGTACTAGGCTATCAGCCCTAGGGCTTATACAAGCCTAGTCATATCTATTCCCTGGCTATTTCTTCCCACAATATTTACTTCCCTGGACCCCTGTCTAGCAAGGCAACTGACATGATCCCTGTGGTGAATTTCCCATCTCCCAACCAATCATCAAGGTTCCTTTTGAAAAGGGCCAAAGAGGTGCTCTGCTTGACACGTAGGGGCAGTCTATTCCAGAGTATGGGGAGTCTCTGGGTCAGGAAACTGTCCTTCTAGCATGTTTTGTTCATTGTGATGACAAGGTTTAGATCCCTGGAGGGTGCGGCTCTGAGGGATTGGGATTTCTTTAAGTGTAGCATGCCCAACAGCTCTGGCTTTGACATGACCTTGTATGTTAAGCAGAGATCGCCTCTCAGTAGACGATATGCGACAGAGTATAGCTGGAGTTTTTTTAGATGGTCAGCATAGGGCATCTGCTTTAGGCCTGTGATTCTTTTAGTGAGGTATTTCTGTGGTCTTTCCAGTTGTTGCAGATGTCTTGACAGGTACATACCAAATAGGGCATTGCATTCTATAATGGGTCTAATGAGGGATGAATACAGTGGGACAATGACCTCCTTTTTCTGGATGAAAAGCCCTTAGTGATGAGGTATGCCACATAGAAGGATTTCCTGACTGTTGTGGTGATGTGGTTATCGAAGGTGAAACCACTGTCCACCTGTGTCCCTAAGTCTCATCACACTTTCAGTGTTTAGTGTACTGCCACCTATGTGATAATTCATGGGTACATGTTTTTCACAAAGGGGATAACTCATGGCTGTGGCACCAAGCATCTGTTTCTGTAAGGCCCTTTTGTAGAATAGCCACATCATTTGGGGATTCAATAATGGCTCCCAGTTTGCAGTCATCTGTGAACTTTGTTAGCCAGAGTCCCTTAGTGTTGGCCTGTACTTCAGAGAAGTAGATGCCAAACAAGAGCAATCCCAGGACTGAACCCTGAGGTACTCCACTTGTCACTTGTCTGGAGCTGGATTTGAAGTCGGCTACTTTTACAGTGTGGGTTCTGTCAGTAAGCCAGCTGGCAACCCATCGAGTGACGTAAGATTAATGCCCAGCTTAGTAAGTTTATCTATGATTCCAGAGTGGGGGATGGTGTTGAAGGCCTTGTTGAGGTCCAGTTAGGCTGTGTGGACTGCCTTACCCTCGTTCACGGCTCTGGAGACTGATTCTAAGAAGTCAGTCAGGTTCAGGAGACAAGATCGGCCCTTCATGAACCCAAACTGGGTGGGGGTCCAGTGTTTGAAGGTTGCCAATGTCTTTGTTTATAAGTTCCATGATAACATGTTCCATGGCCTTGCAGATCAGGCTCGTCAGACTGATGGGGCAGTAGTTCCCAGGATCCAAGGTGGATCCCCCCTTGTGGAGTGGGATAACTGTAGCTGTGTGACATTCAGTGGACATGAAGCCTGAGGTGAGGCTATGATTAAACATGACACTTAGGTGAGGTGCCAGTTCATTTTGTAGTTCATATAGTACACAAACTGGGATGTCATCTGGTCCCATGGATGCTGTATTCTTAGCTTTGGAGAGTGCATTTTTTACCTGTGTGGCTGTTATTACCAGAATTTGTCAATATTTCAGTATTGAGATGGGCCCTTTAGGGGGTGAGAGGGGGTGAAGTTGGCACTGAATCGATCTGCCTGGATATTGGCAATATCCTTGGGATCAATATATTTAATGCCATTCTGTTGTAGCTCAGAGCAGATTTGAGCATTGCCATTTAGATTCTCGACATAGCTATAGAATGCCTTGTGGATGTCTTTGGAATCTTTGGCAATTTTATTTTCATAATTAGCTTTGGAGGATTTTATGCGGGATCTCAGCTTCTTACTGAGGCTGATAAGAGAGTTTTTTGCATTCTGGGATTTTCCTCTTTTCTGCACAGTTTCTTCCTTTTGTTGTAAAGTTTGTTTATGGCAGGGGGCCACCAGATTGGCTTCCTTCTTTGGAGGAGAGTGTCTTGGTTCTATTTGGGATGGCACGATTCATGCACAAGTGGATGTGCTCATGCAGTGCCTTAGTGTAGGATTCAGCAGTCGAACTTTCAGTTCCCATCTGCATGGGTGTCATGAAGTTTGTCACTTCTGACTTGAGTAGCATGAAGTTGGCTTTGGAGAAGTTTTTTACAGAGGTTTCCTTACTGGGGGGTGGGAGAGGGATGTGGATGTCAAGGGTGATTAGCTTATGGTCAGACCTGATCAACGAGGTGGTGGCCATAGGTGTGGAGCATTGATTTCCCATGTTGGTAATGACCAGGTCTAGGGTACTGGAGCCCCTGGTGGGACTATGGATTAGTTGATCCAGGGCATTGGAATTTATGAATTCCAAGAACCTTAGGGCAAAAGTGTTGGTACATGAATAGTTTTCCCAGTTAATGGCAGGGTAGTTGAAATCACCCAGTATTAAGGTGTTTGGTTGTATCATAATATTTTCCAGTATGTTTAGAAATGTGTAGTGAGAATCTTGGGGCATGGTGGGGGATCTATAGCAAGCTATAATTTGGACTGTAGTCTTACCTAGTGTTAGTTGCACCTGGAGAATTTCAGATGCATTGTGTTGGGCAGCTAGCCTGGTGGTGTGAATATCCTTGGTGAATATGGACACTCCTCCAGCTTTAGTGTTTCGGTCCTGGTTTAGTGGCTGAAAAGTGTGGTAAGAGTTGTAGTCTGGTATTGCAGGGGTGCTCTCTGGGGCCTTGAACCAGGTCTCAGTTACTGCACAGATATCAATGTTCTCCATTTTTAGGAGTGCCTCGAGAGAGTGCATTTTGAGGTTTTGACTTCTAGCATTGAGTAGAATTACCTTTAGATTTTGCATGCTTGTACCTGTTACGGTGGTGGTTTTGTCCTTTGAAGTTTTCCTAAAAAGGCACTATAGGGGTGGCAAGAACCTTAGCCAGTAACCTGAATCCTAGGGGTGACAGGTGCAGACCATCTCTGGCAAAGCATCATGGTCTGTCGGATCATGTCATCCCAGGCAGACAGATACTGGATCCCCTTTGAATGACCCCAGAAGCTTAGCCAGTTGTTGAAGTCAATCATTTTGTCCTTATAATGTGGTATTCCGGGTGAAGGCAGGATGCTGGGTCATACCTGCCTGGGCCACATGATCTGAGAGCTCTTCCATGTCTCTTTTCATGTAGTCCAGGGAGGTACATTTCAAGTCATTCACTCCAACATGGACAATGACAGAATCATATTTGTACTTGTTGTGGAGTGACTTGAGTGCATGCATTATGTGGTGGATCCTGGCACCCGACAGGCAGCTGATTGTAATTTTCTCCTTGTTCAGCCTGGAGAGTGGGACATCAGTGTGCCTGACTATAGAGTCACCTATGACTAAAGTGTTGGGTATGTTGTCTTGCTTTAGGGGCTGTTGTTGGGTGGCACACTGGTGTTGTGAGCTATGTGACACTTTGGTTGTGATTGGTGTTTGTTTGAGTTTCAGCTTTGGAGGTCCTTGCTGCTTGGACAGGTTACTGTTAAGGGCCTCTGCATATGAGGGTTTAGTGTTGCTAAGTGTGGATATTCATGGTGTGGGTTTAGAAGGGCTATGTGTTGCTTGAGGTGTAGTGCAGCTATTAACCTTCTCCTCTTGACTGTCTAGCACAATCTTGGGTGGAGAGAGCTTTGCTTCCAGTTTGGCTATGTAAGTGCATCTCTCACAGGTTGTAGTGTTGGATGGTAGGAGGAGAGGGTTGTCTGTGTACATGAGGCAATTGCTGCATTGCCCCAGTACACCCAGATTCATCAGGTGGACAGGAGAAATCACTGGAAGCTGACCCTTGGACATGCCTGGTTTGGTGCTTTTTTTGTGAAGTACAAGAGCTGTTTTCCCTTACTTTAGCAAGATACTTTGCAATTATAGGCTGTTTAGTGCCTATGATTATTTTTTCCTTATTAACAAGGAAAATTGAGTGCTTGTATTAGTTTAAGGCTTCCTAGTACTTTCTAGCAGGTTTTAGAGCAAGTGCTAGTGACTGGGATGCTTAAAGGTAAGATGAAAAAAAATGGTTTATCCTAAACACTGCAGTGTGCACTAAAGGAGTTAGATGTGAAAGTAGGTAACTTAAGTTTTACCTGTTTAGTGGAGTAACTATTTTAAAACAGCAAGATAGATTGAAAGGGGGTGGTCACTTTTGTATTCTGGTACTATGGAATACATTAGGATGGCCAATAAATTTAAATAGTTGAAAGGGAGTGATTTCACAAAATGATAATTATGCACTTACTCACATAAGCCAGTAAAAGCAGAGAGCAAATGAGGTAAATGGTCAAATTAACATAAGGGGCAGGCTACTATAAAGACAGTGGTGTTTAAGAACACAACAGTAACCAGGTGGAAGGGTGGGGAAAAAATTTCTGCCTGACTCACAAGAGACAGAGCTGTGGTCTCTTTTCAAGTTTTAATATACAGTTAAAAGCAGAATACAAGAAAAACACACTGTAAAGAAAACAAATCACAGTATTCAAAATAGAAAAAGGAATAAAGTAATACAAAATACAACAAATAAAAAGCAAACTAACCTTTCACTCACAGCAAAGTGTAGCAGAGTCTGGGTGAGCCTTTCTAGTAAAACTCTGAAATGTTTTATTTTACCCCTTAAAGAGAAGGTTTAGTTCCTAGCTCCACCCCTTCAGTTTACAGATGATTAACCTTAACTGACCTGTTCTACCTTATGTGTGAGTCCTTAATTGATCTGTTCTGATTTCTGTCTGACTCACAAGAGACAGAGCTGTGGCCTCTTCAAGTTTTAATACGCAGTCAAAAGCAGAATACAAGTAAAACACAAGGTAAAGGAAACAAATCACAGTATTCAAAATAGAAAAAGGCAATAAAGTAATACAAACTACAACAAATAAAAAGCAAACTAAACTTTCCCTCACAGCAAAGTGTAGCAGAGACTGTGTGAGTCTTTCTAGTAAAAAAATTGTATTAAGTGCATTTGTAAGACCTTTTGTTTAACTCTGTCATACTATGAAGTGCAAATTCATAATATCTAATGTATTACTATTATGTAAATATAATGTTTTAGTATTTGCACAGAATGTGAAAATGGGATAGAGGAATGCATTGTTCTTCAGCTTTATGTATACGGAGCTTTTCTTCCCAGACCTTCACTGAAAAGGGGTCTCGTGGCCAGCTAGACTTTCCCAGTAAACAAAACAAATAAACTAAATAAATAAATATATCCTTTGTGCATACATTTTAAGAATAATAAGTGCTCTGATCTTTGCACATTTCTCCAGAGTGGGTATTACTGTCTACCCAATGATAATAATGTCCTGTTTTCTACCTGTGTTGTATCTTCTTGTACACTTTAGTAATCTAAAATCTTTTCTTACTACAAATTAGGATACTTCATGGATGGTGCTTGTGTAGAAGAGGTCACACCAGATGTTTTGCAAGTCTGACCAAATTCAGCTTGTCAGTGCAAAGAGAAAATTCTATGCGCTAAGGGGCAGTGATCTTGGAGTTACTAAGGGGTGCACAGGGCATAGCCATAGCATGTAACATAAGAAGGCTTTTTTGTGAATACTTGCCCATCTCTTAAATATACATTTCTGTGCTAATTTAACATATTTGTCCTGCCTAACCCTTCTTATTTTACTTATTTAAATAAAATATGCCTGCATATGCATCAATCGTGTTTTATTGCATTGCATCATTAGCAAAATGCACTGTTTTCTTACTGTTCTTTTGTAATTTCATGTATAAAATCAATGAAAAGCCCTAGCCTAGTAGTGATCTATGTGTTACTTCAATGGTCATAGGTGAATGATGGGCAAGCTGCTCTAAATCATGCCTCTTAACTGTACAGATTTTCGCAGAATGTCCAGATTTTGGCCTCATATTTTTTTGGTCCATTTTTCATAAAATTGTGATTTTCTGGCAAATTAGTGGTAAATTATTAAAGATTGAAGTTTAAAAATGATAACAGACATTTGAGTTTCAGAATTCATGTCCTTTAGAAAATTCATGCTAATGCAAAACCTATTATTCTATCAACTTTCTAAGTTTCTAAGAGCAATATTTAAAAATTGTCCCCATTTTTGGGCCTCTGTCCCACTTTTATTTATGGCTTTGTCCAAATTTCTTGTGCTATGAGGTTGAGAGGTATGATTATAATGTGTTCAGCTGTGCCACAGGAAATATGGGTTATGAGATGTATGACATTACTTTTACACTTCATCTAATTTTGTAGTTAGGTTTCTAGTATGCATATCTGTAATGTGTCAGTGCTATTCAGATTCAGCTTACCACTTTGCTAATTGTTCTTTTAACTGTTGATAGTAGTTCTGTCCCATGCTTTTACTAGCTTGTGCTGTCTTCTAAGGGAAAGTATTCAAATTTTAATTTTAGTTGATCTTCTAATTACTTACCTTTCAATTTCTTTAGCATTCTCCCTATTAACTCTAAGTATAAACTCGCCCATCTAATTCAGTCAAATAAAGTTACTTTTCCTGAGTCAAGACAATTTCTTTTTTTATTTCTTGTTCTGTATAATAAGTCTCACTCTTTTACGTTAATGTACTATTTAGTAATTTAGACATCAGTAACTGCTATATAGTTGTTCCATTAGCTATGTCTTATTACTACTGTTCAGCAAAATATCCTTCCTATGCAAAATAATTGTGGATATGCTTGCTTTTTGGCAACTCTTATCTGCACATTAAAATAGTGAAATACAGCTGTAAGTTTTTATTAACAAAAAAAGGTTTCCTCTTTAGATCTCCAGAGGTGTTACTTTCCTATAACTGAATGTATAACAACTGTAGGTACATATATACATTAGGTTAGTCACATTATATTGTTTAACATTTGTTAATCAGCCAAGTCTGACTTGGAACAAGCGAATTTTCAGCAGAAGCCCAGGGAGAAATGCTCCAGATGCATGTCTTTGTAATGTGGGAGGAAACCCAAACAAATGCAGGGAGGACATGCAATCTCCACAATGAAGGCACCCTAACTGAGAATCGAACCGCAAACCTTCTTATGGGGAGGTGACAACACTACCACTGTACCACTGCACCGTCCAAGTTATAAAGCATTCTGGTTGCTATTTATTATTGCTATTGCTCAGCAAAAAATCTACCTGTGCAATATGATCGTAAATTCTTTTTCTTTTTGAACACTGTTTAGTTTAAATATTGTCTTTGCTATTCTACACATTTTGGTAATGAAGTTGAGCTGAAAGTCCTATTATCAAATAAAAGAAAATTATTTCCCTCTTTAGGTTTCCAGATTTGTTACTTTCCTTATTTATCACTGCATACATAACAGCAGTACATATATGGATCTAGTTACTCATGTTAGATCATGTGATGGCAGAGGAGAGAGTTAAACAATGTACCTTGTGTCTGTGAGGTAAACACCTTGACCATTATGCCAGTTCCCAACCTCAAAATGTATCATCTCCATTCATGCAGTATTCTATTTGTTCATAGGTTAGTACTAAGCTAACTGCCCTTGCGAGCCATTTTAAGCCTAGCCAATTATCCCTTGTGAGACTTGAACCCTGCACCTTGTGTTTGTAAGGCAAACACCTTAACCATTAGGCCACCCTCCCAACTGGCAAATTTCAACAGCTTCCTCAATAAGGAACCTGTAATTCTTGTTTCTAGGTCAGTACTTAGCTATGTGCCCTTATGGGCCACTTTAAACCTAGCCAAATTCCCAACCTGAAGATAAGAATCAAACCATATATCTTGTGTTTGTGATGTAAACACCGTAACCATTATGCCAACCTCCAACCAGTTAAATATTACGCCAACCGCAAACTCTTCTGCCAGTCTAATATATCAAATGTTACATGTGCTGGGGATGACTGACACTAAACCTAGGCCAAGGTTTTAATTTAGGTAGGTAGCTCCAAGGCATGAGGTTTTAGCAGACAATCCAAGACAGTGAATACTATCTTTACAGATACAAACTAACCTGATATTGTGTGATGTAGCCCATATTAGAACAAAGGCACTGTATATCTGATTCATATACCTCTCCATCTATATCTCTGTGTTATGCTAAGCTAGCTAACTGACCTCAGAAATTGAAATACTTAATTCTTGCTGGTCCAGTAATGCAAACAGGTAATATGCTTTCTCCATACCTACAGAATTGCCAAGGTCCTACCTTTAACAATGCAGTCAGTCACATGCAAGAACATAGGTTCATAGGTGTGTACTAGGCTAATGGCCCTGGAGTCTTTACAAGCCTAGCCCATAGAAGTGCCCTGGCATTGTACCACCCGATGTTAGTTACCAGTGCCTCTGTCAAGTAGAACCACTGGAGTGATCCCCGGGGTGAACTTTCTATTTCCCATCCAGTGAGGTGCTCTGCTCGACATGTTTGGGAAGTCTATTCCAGAGCATGGGCAGTCTCTGGGTTATGAACCTGTCCCACCAGCATGTTCTGTTGATGTTCTGTTGATTATGGTAATGAGGCTGAGGTTTCTGGAGCGTGTGGTGCGGAGGGATTTGGATTTCTTTAGATGTAGCATTTCTAACAGAGCTGGGTCAGACATGTCTTTGTAAGTCAAGCAGAGATTGCCTCTTAGTAGATGATATAAGACAGAGAATAGCTGGAATTTTTTGAGTCTGTCCATGTAGGAAGTGTTTTAGGCCTATGATCCTCTTCATGAGGTACTTTTGTGGCCTTTCCTGTCGTTGCATGTGTCTAGTGAGGTACATGCCAAATGGGGCATTATACTCAATGATTGGCCTAAAGAAAAGGAAGAGTAGAGAGAGATGATGACCTCTTTCCTGGATGGATGCAAAACCCTTGGTAATGAGATGTGCCACACAGAAGGACCTTCTGACCAAAGTGGAAATTTGGTGGTCGAATGAGAGGTTACTGTCAACCTATGTCCATATCTCTTATAATGCCTTCAGTGTGCTCCCATCAATGTGGTAATTAATGGGAACTGAGTTTTTCCCAAAGGAGATGATGACGCATTTTTTGGCATTAAGCTTAAGGCCATGGTTTTGACACCAGTCATTGGTCTCAGTGAGGCCTTTCCGTAGGATGTCTACATCACTTGGGGAGTCAATAATGGCTCCTAGCTTGCAGTTGACTGTGAACTTAGTCAGCCAGAGTCCGTCCATGTTGGCCTGTAGATGCCAAACAGGAGAGGACCCAGGACCGATCCCTGTGGGACTCCACTCGTGACTGGTTAGCAGTCTGACTTGGAGTCCACTACTTTCACACTGAGGGTTCTATCTGTGAGCCAATTTGTAACCCACCTAGTGATATAGGGGTTGATGCCTAGTTTGATGAGTTTATCAATAATTCCTGAGTGGAGAATGGTATCAAAGGCCTTGGCCAGATCGAGGTAGGCTGTATGAACAGCCTTGCCCTCAACCACAGCTCTGGTGACTGACTCAAAGAAGTCAACCAGGTTGAGCAGGCATGATCTACCTTTCACAAAATCAAACTGCATGGGATCTAGTGTTTGGAGATTCCCTATATCCTTGTTAATTATGTCCATGATAATGCGCTCCATAGCCTTACATATCAGACTTGTCAGGCTAATGGTGTGATAATTCCCAGGGTCTGTAGTCATTTCCCATTTATGGAGATGGATTACTGTAGCAGTGTGGCATTCGGTAGGGGCAAAGCCTGAGGTGAGGCTGTGATTGAACAGGGCATACAGATGTGGTGCCAGTTCACTTTGTAGTTCATGTAGAACCCATCCAGGGACATTTTTGTGTCCCATGGAAGCAGTATTCTTGGCCTTGAACAATGCAGCTTTAACCTGTGCTGCAGTAATGCTGGGTGCCTGGCATTCCTCCGGTATTATGATTAGTCTTTTTATGGGGGGGAGGGGTAAAGCTGGCACTGAATCTGTAGGCCAGTATGTTGGCAATATATGTTGGCTCAGTATAGGAGGTATCATTGTGCAGTAACTCAGAGCAAACCTGGGTATTGGAGATTCTTGATATAACTTTAGAAGGCTTTATAGTTGTTTTTAATCTCTGCTGCAGTTCTGCCTTCATAGGTAGTTTTAGAGGTTTTGATGAGGGATCACAACTTTTTGTTGAGGCTAATAAGGGAGTTATTCCAGTCTTGAGACTTCACCTTTTTCTGTAACAGTTTCTTCCTTCTGTTGTAGAGTTTATTAATGGCAGGGGACCACCAGATTGGCTTCCTTTTTTTAAAGGGGTCGGTCTTGGTTCTGTTGGGTATGGCTAGTTCCATACATTTATGTACATGTTCATACAGTACATTGGTGTATGATTCGGCAAGTCAGCTTCGACTAAGTTTTTCATGGTGGTTACCTTTGCAGGTGTGTGGGTGAGATGTGGATTTCCAATGTGATTAGTGTGTGGTCGGATCTAACCAGGGAGAAATTGACTGTTGGTGTAGAGCAATGGTTGTCCATGTTAGTAATAACTAGGTCAAGGATGTTGCTTCCTCTAGTAGGGGTAAGAATGAGCTGGTCCAGGACATTGGAACTGATGAATTCCAGGAAGCGTTGGGCCAGTG
The DNA here is from genome assembly GCF_019279795.1 of Protopterus annectens. Classification (NCBI taxonomy): domain Eukaryota; kingdom Metazoa; phylum Chordata; order Ceratodontiformes; family Protopteridae; genus Protopterus; species Protopterus annectens. The sequence continues at coordinate 155,852,484 of NC_056740.1, forward strand.
TATTAGTGCATGAGTAGTTTTCCCAGTTGATGGAGGGGTAGTTGAAGTCACCTAGTATGAGAGTATTGGGTTGAACCCTAATAGTTTCCAGGGTGCTTAGGAATGTGGAGTGAGAGTCTTTGGACATTGTTGGGGACCTATAGCAGGCTATAACCTGAATCACCGTCTTACCTGATGTTAGTTGCGCTCTCTTCTACCAACCTGCAGGAGATATGCTGCCTCCTGCTGTTCACCTAGTTACTAATTAAATACAGTAGAGAGTCGATTATCTGAATGTCAATTATCTAAAACATCATTTATCCGAATGGAGCTTTCTATAGTTTTGGGGTAGGAAAAAATCATAAAGCCTGAATATGTAAACATTATACGTATTCACTTGTGCATGTTTTTTGAGCATTTACTACAATAATATACTGTACCATTTTATACTTACAGTAAATTTGTTTTGCTTTTCTTGTTTAATGTTCATCAAAGACATTTTTAATATATTTTTATTTGGTTCAATTATATGTTTGATTATCGGAACTACCCTTGGTCCCAATTAGTTCAAATAATCAACTCTCTACTGTAACATGAGTACTAAAGTGGAGTAGCTAATCAGAATCTCACCATTATAGTGTTTAACCTTTCTGGGTAAATTAAAGCTTACATTGCTTGGAGGACAGAAGAAAAAAATATTAATATAAAAAAAAAATTTATAGCGTCAGTACCAAAACCAGAAAGAGGTTATCATGACAAGTTTTTTTTGAGTGTGTTTGTGTGTGTGTGTGTGTGTGTGTGTGTGTGTGTGTGTGTGTGTGTGTGTGTGTGTGTGTGTGTTTGTCTGTGTGTGTGTGTGTGTGTGTGTGTTTGTATGTGTCCTCTATATTACATCACGCATTACTCCTACTCTCAATCTCTTTTCTTCTTATGACTCTTATATTTACCACAGATATTTGCCAATGACTTCATCCCACTACAAACTCTCTAACCTGCATCAACGTCTCTACTGTCAACACATATTCTGAAATAGGCCCTAGCCTTTATCACACTAACCCCATTCTCTATAACAAATTACATATATTCCATTCCATAAATATTCCATATCTCCTTCCCCCTCTTAACTACAACATCACTCACTATCTCACCACTAAGATTTGTTACTTTATACAGCATCTCTCCTATGCCCTCTCCCTTCTCTTATGCTCCGGCAACATCCATCCTAGCTCCCTCCTTCTCCCTCCTTCTTTCCCACAAACCCTAATACCCGCAGCCATACTAAAGCCCTCCACCTAACTAATGTGACTTTTCAAAGTATCTGCAATAAAACTATTGATTTACATGCCTGGCTATCAAAGAATAATACCAATATCTTTGCAGCCACAGAAACTTGGCTTAAAACATCCATCCCAGACTCTGAAATTCTCCCCCCCAATTACAACATAATCAGGTCAGACAGACAAAAAAAAGGTGGGGGTGTAACTATCATCTACCCTAACACCTTCAGCTTATCCCAGTTTAAAGGCCACATTCCCAAATTCCACCATGCTGAAATCATAGTCTCCTTCCTTGATATCAACGACTCTAAAAAGCTCTGTATATCAGCTATCTACACCCCTCCCAGAAATAGCATTCCTATTCTAGAAGAGTTTCTATCATGGATATCTAATACCATAAAATATGAAACAATAATCCTTGGAGACATGAACATTGAGTGGGCTTCCATCTCCTATAAAAATTCAACCTCTAGCATTAATCTTTTTCATTTTACACAACTTATTACTACCACCACTATATATAATACAAATACTGGAGGAACCATCTTAGACTGGATTTTAGTCTCTGATTCCTCCCAGTACATATCCTTGGGCACTATGCCCAACTCCTTTAGTGATCATCTCCCAGCCTTTACCTTCTGCTTCTGCTCGTCTATTCCACAAACCCATAATTTCAAACTAGTCCAAAACCTCTCAAGATTTAACCCCATTATCTTTAATACCATCCTGAAAAATATCAGTTGGAACTCCCTTAAATCTCTCCCCTTAGATGATGCTCTACAATTCTTTAACAGCACTTTCCTAGAAATCCTAGGTAAACTAGTTCCTACCAGAACTAAAAGGGTCAAATCTAATAACACCTCCTGGCTATCAAAAACCACCAAAGAAATCATGCATGCTAGGGACAGAGAATGGAAACTCTGACAGAAATCTAGCAATACTGCTGACCTCACTCACTACAAGCAGTTCCATAACCAAGTTAAAAAAACGTGTGACCAAAGACAAACAATCATACTTCTGGTCCCTACAATCAAATAAGACAAAGAACCCCAAACTCTTCTGGTCCACCATCAATAACCTATTAACACCTGGCACTAAACCCAACCCCTGCCCTCATCCTGACATGCAACCAGAACAAATAGCTGGTTTCCTTAATTCATATTTTATAGACACTATAGCTAAAATTACTGCAATTTTCTCCCTTCCACTCCCAAAGTCACCCATACCAAATTACTGGGGGTAATAATCGATGAAAACCTCAAATTTGACCTTCACATTCATAACTGTATAAGTAAAAACCACAAAAAAACTTTGGTTACTCTACCGGCATAATATATTCCTCTCCCTCCCAACCAAACAAACTTTAGCCACATCATACCTTCTACCCTCACTAACCTATGAGGCCCCATTACTAGTAAATCTACAGTCCTCATTACTTACAAAGCTAGAATCCTGCTATAACAAGATTGCAAGATTCGCCACTAATAATTGCCACTCTGCACACCACTGTATAGCCTCAAACAACTGCAATGGCTAGAACTCCCCCACTGCCTACGTCTCTTACATCTTACAGGTACTCATAAACTAATATACAGGCCTCAAGACTGCCCTGCTCTGAACTCCATAGTTAGCCTCTATAACCCTACCAAGACCCTACAATCCAAACAACAATTCCTCCTGCAAGTCCATAAATCCAAGCTACATGTAGGACAATTATTGTTCTCATGGAAAATTGCTAAAGTCTGGAATAACCTCCCTCCCTCCTATTTGCTCACAACAATGTCCTTCTACATTTAAAAGGGAATTACACCTTAATTTTCTATCCAAATGGATATGTAACTGTTCCACTACTTACTCCGCCATCACCTAATTCACCTAGTTATACATAACCACTGACTGTAGCCTATTCTAAAATTGCAAAACTTATACTCAACCATTGACTCTAACCTACTCTAATTCTGCCATTATATTACTTACTCTTAATCTCAACAAATTCCTAACGTCAATCGCTCTGCCCTTGGTGCTTAAGCCTCTCCACTGCACCATCCATTCCCCCTCCCTCACTCTGTTTCTCCCCTCTTCTCTCCTCTCCCTTCTTCTTTCCGTTTCTCACTCTAAAAAAGAAAAAAAAAATAATTTCTTGTAAATATTTTAATTTCTTGTATTTGTAACAACCATGAAACATATTGTTCTATGAATTTGCTCTGCTTTTTGTTATCCCTGTATTTATAACAACTGTGAAACTTATTGTCTATGAATTTTCTCTGTAACATTCTCTTGTTATTTTTTATATATTATATAATTTTGTGTATGGAAATATTAATTACTAACTGTATGGAGCTTTTCTCCCTAGGCCTCCACTGAAAATGGGCTTTTGAGCCCAGTGGACTTTCCCGGTAAATAAATGCCAATAAATAAATAAATAATTGATTAAAATGAACAAATTGGTGCACAACCTCAGACTCATTAGCATTGTAGACCACAAAAATATTCAGACCAGATGCAAACAAACACAACACAGCTCAGCTATTTAAAATAAAACAGGCTTCTTCATATTGAAAAGTGGAGAGAGATACAGAAAATTTAAAATGACGGGAAATATTTATACAGGTGACACAAACGAGGACATTAAAATATAACCCTTTCACACAGCCAGTACTAAAAGTAATATAAAGTAACACGACAGTGTGATATTTTCCTAATACATCTCACAGCATTACATCTAAAATATAGACTAGGATACAGCAAATAAATAATAATAATAATAATAATAATAATAATAATAATAATAATAATAAAATGCAGACAATACTTTAGGGAAAGTATTCTATGCTCATAATAATTCTCTCTTATTTTTGGCACAGAACACCCAGAGGATTTGAGAAAACTTTCTGCAAAACTCCACTTGGAAACCTAAGATAAGCTTGGAACAGCATGCCCACACAAATGCACAAGCACACACACATACACACTCAGAAGAAAGAAAATGGTTATTTGACTAGTATACTACTTAAAAAATTTTAAAACAATTAAATCAACAAGCTAAAGTCAGCTGAGTATAGACTAAAGAAAAATACATTATAGTCAAATGACATAATTCAGACAATGTACAGCACAGCATAATAAATGGAAGGGTACTGCAAACCACAACAAAAAAGGCACATGATAATAATTGTAAAATGTTTTTAGTTCATAAAAATCTCAGCTGAAGCTTCTGACAGCACATTAAGAAATGTCACCTTCATTTATGGTGGTATCTTTTGCCCTAATATGTAATAGATCTCATTTACAGTTAAGCAGTATCATACTGCAAGAAATGTCTTGTCACATGTTGCCAACATGCCTTGGGTATAGTGTTTGAGGCCAAGGTTATTCCAGGTGCCTTACACACACATGAGAGTGACAACAAAGACTGAGACACACACGACCTGGTACATTTAGATATGTTTATGTTAATGCATCAATAAAAAAACTGATAAAAACAACACTTTGTTGTCTTTTGTTCACTTTAGAAGCAGCCAAAAAAACTAAGCAGTTTTATGTGTTAGATGACTGAAATATTAGTCTGAAAATTGAAAATCTGTTATGTGAAATGGACATTTGCGTGCTTTGTATCTGATTTTATTTTGGGCAGCAACATTTCACAGAAAGTAAAATGGTTACAGGGAAAACTAATATCAAGCAGGTAAGATCTCCTAAACATAGTACTTTCTACTCTTAGGCCTTTGTGGATCAAGAAGACTTTCTGATCACAAGTGCTCTTTTTTAGGATTCAAGGTTGTTATAAATTAGGGAAGCAACCACCCATCACCCCTTTTTCCCATTTTGCACATGGGGTCTGGGTGCTACTTCAACAGTGACAATCAACTCAAGCCAAGGTTTACGCCACCAGGTAGCTAGCCCTGCCATGGTAGTTCATCCATACTCCTCACTCATATACACACTCTCACTTATGGCCAATTTAGCGTGTCCAATCTACTTACTGCATGTCTTTGGAATGCGGGAGAAGACCAGAACACCTGGAGGAAACCCACTCAACCACAGGTAGGACATGCAGACTTCACACAGAAGGTGCCCCATTCGAGAATTGAACCAGGGAACCTCTTGCTGTGAGGCAACTATGCTAACCGCTGCACCACCACAGCTGCCCCTATAGTTAATACTCAGACTTAACCTTGTAACAAGTAACATTGGGAAGTAACACTGGTACAATATCTGTTTATTGCTTTAGTCAGTTCTACTTGAGACCTCTGTGGTATGTAGCAGGTTTATCATGTACAAGGGTTCACTTTGTGGATGTTTAACACTTTACAGCTAAAGTATATGCAGAAGAATCCAGTGATCAAATGAATGACATTCCAACAGAAAATAAATTGCTGTATCATATAATTGCATTGCGGTGGTGCAGTGGTTAGTGTTGTTGCCTCACAGCAAGAGGTTCTCCCATTCGATTCTCAGCTGGAGTGCCTTCTGTGTGCAGTCTGCATGTCCTCCCCGTGGTCAAGTGACGTTAAAGACATGCAGGTAGGTGCATGCATGAATGGGCGTGCCTTTTTTGAAGGTTGAGTGTCGGGCTGGCAACTCGGCACCGTAAAAATCCACTGCCAATCATTAGCGGATGGGAGTTCCGCTGTGGCGACCCCTAACCAGGAAAAACCAAAAGAAAGTAGTGGTAATAAAGCCACAAGCCTACATATATGCAAAATGTATCTTTTATTTGTATTTGATTATTATTTTCTTAATCATGTAGGTGGGCTGGTCCAGATACTCTTTTGAAAATGAAATTCATAGATGAAAGGCATAGCAGTGCAACTCACATAGCACAGATGAGCCGAGTTGCACAGTTCTGCCTCTGTCAATTCATAGACAAGCAGATTCCATGTAGATTAGCATCATATTAACTAGGAATGTGCATGATTATGAATTATAAAACAAACAAGCACACACTGCTCATTTGAGTGCCCTACTAACCTGCAGTAGTAGGTGTCACAAAAGGAGATACTGCCAGCCCAGCAAGCTGGAATTTTGTAAATAATTATATATCATTTGTGAATATCAACATGATTCATATAAGATGCTTGTGTTACAACTGTATTACAACTGCATGTCATATGTATATTAAACTTGTTTATGCAGACATGTGTTGGAAAAAGGTTTTTGCAAAGTGCTTGAAATGTATCTACAGTGTACCCTACTGGAACAGAACAGAAATGTACATGCACTATTGTAACTGTTTAAATGTACATATTTTAACAGTGGAAACTCAGATACAGGAGGTTAACCTCAGTCTAGTAAATTTTAGAAAATAGCTGAAATTAAATTACTTTATGGCAGCAAGGAGACGCAATGTCTGTGCTGAGAAGTTTTCTGTATTCTATCTTGGACCTGACAAGAAGACCCATTCACCACACATCTGCCTTGCTCTAATAGTAAGCCATTAGGGTATAGTAATTATGATGCCCGCATACTGGCCCAGTAATTAAGGAGCCTCAGTCCACACCACTAGCACTGGTGAGGGGTGTCCACATTGGGGGGATAACAAGTACACACACACAGTAGAGTACAATTTCCCTTAAGAGCACACAGAGATCACAGTCAGTCTGGGGCTAGTTTCTCTCTTTCTCTCCAGATCCCCAATAAGACTCCCCACTGGCACAGCTATAGGGCTCAGATCTCAGCTGAGTGATCAAGCCAAAATCTCCAGCACCTTCTCTGTCCAACCAGTGCTTCATGTCCCTAAAAAGTAGTTGACACACACACACTTTGAGATTTGAGTTATATACAAACACACAGCCACTCCTGGGGAAGGCTGGCACAGGTTCTCCAGCTATGCCCCCTTCTGCCCAGACTATACGGTAGTACCAACTGCCACCAACCACTACTATCAGCTACTATAAAAGCCCTTACCAAAGGGTGTCCAATTCTACTGTGCAATGTTACTGTTATCCAATTGGTAGGTCTGCCTGAGACTTTAAGGCTATTTAAGAGTGGCTTATACAGTATCACCAAATACATGCAACTACCCTAAGAGCTTAAATTATCTCTACACAAAACAGCCACAGTTAAAGGGTTTAAATTTAATAATAAATAATAAAAACACAAGACAATACTCATTAATTCAACACAATGACATTAGAGAGTTCAGAAATCACAGGAAATACTTTAAAACAACATTGCAGGACAGTCTGACATAAATATAGAAAACAGCTAGACTAATCTTGCTATTTATATATGTCTCTAAGAGAAATACTAAGATCTAAGATCCTACTTACAGAGCAATACAAAGTGCTGGTGAGCTAATGTGTTCAGGTTTAGACAAAAATACAAGATGCCACACTTTCTTTCTGAGATAGTCCTTAAATGGATAATACACATTACTGCTGAGTCATCTCAGATTGCATCATTCTTGTTGCTTCTCTGATTTAGTTCCCAGGATAACAGAGACTCATAATTTAACATTTCTTTTTGATCTGCACCTGCCAGGAAGCCACAACAATAAAATACACTTTACATGTGAAACCTAGTAATTATCTCTGTCTTAGGACAATAGAAAGAATGTCCAGCTGCAGACAGCCTGTCTCCGAGCTTGAGATCACATGCAGTTGTAAAATTCTTTACTTATCAGCTTTCATCCAGCAGGGTGCACTGTGGTTACATTTTTGAAGTTCAGCACATAACACAGTTTTCTTACATTTGACAAACAAGCCTGTGTATTATATTAATATTTACAAGGACATAGAATTATTTACAAAATTCTATCTAGCTAGGCTGGTAACTTTCACAATTCTCTACCCCCCCCCGGAGAACTTAAGCTAGTTTTTCAAGTGACCCTTGAGAAATGTTGCTTGAGAGGGCTGAGTCTATCTGGGTATACCTTATCCCATTCCCTGTTTTGACAGCCCATCTACGTTGGCATTGCTAATCCCACTGCAGTGCTGCACTGACATATATGCTTGCAACCCTAGGCCCCACCTTTGTAAATTGGCATTTTGCTGGCTGGCTCAATGTAACCATGTTAGGGGATTGTGATCTGTAACTACAGTGAAGTTCCTTCCATACAGATAAGGCTGAAGTTTCTGCAGTGCCCACACTATGGCTAGACATTCCTTTTCTACAGCTGCATAGCATTCCTCCCTGGGTTGGAGCCTATGACTGAGATAAACCACTGGGTGCTTCTCTCTCTCTCTGAAGAAATCTGGCTAAGTACAGCCCCTACCCCATGGTTCGAGCATCCACCTGCACAACAAATTCTTTGCTGTAATCTGGACTGGCTAACACAGGCGGTCCTCCCAAAGCTTCTTTAAACTTCTGGAATGCCTGCTCACATGCTGTGGTCCACACTAACTTATATGGCCTGTTTTTCCTTGCCAGATCTGTGAGGATTGCAGCTATCATACTATAACTGGGGACAAACTTTCTGCTGTACCCTGCTGTCCTTAAAAATGCCCTTACCTGCTTTTGTGTAACAGGTGCAGGCCATGCCTGAATGGCTTCTACTTTGGCAGGTTCTGGCCTGATCTTACCACTCTCCACTCTGTGTCCCATGTAGGAGACCTCTGCAGTACCCACCTGACATTTGCTGGGCTTAATGGTCAACCCTGCCCTCTGTAGTCTGCCCAGCACCTCCCTGACATGCTGAAGATGCTTTTGCCAGGAATGGCTGTAGATGACAATATCATCTAGGTAAGCAAGAGAAAATCATCCTGCTCTTGCTAAAATATGATCTACCAGCCTTTGTAAAATCACTGGGGCATTTTTCATCTCAAAGGGCATCTTTGTGAACTCATACAAGCCAAAAGGAGTCACAAAGGCTGACCTCTCTCTAGCACTGGGAGTCAAGGGCACCTGCCAGTAACCCTTGGTAAGATCAATGGTGGTAAGATACTTAGCCCCACCCAGCTGCTCTAGGGCTTCATCTGTCCTAGGCATGGGGTAAGCATCTGACTCTGTGTAACTATTTAATTAACTGTTGTCCACACAGAACCTGGTGCTGCCACCCTTCTTTGGCATCAGCACCACTGGGGAGGCCCAGGGACTGTTGGACTTCTGAATTACCCCTAGTTCCAACATTTCCTTTATCTCCTCCCTCAGAGTCTGTTTGACTCTCTCAGGTACCCTATAAGGGGCCTGCCTAATAGGCCTTTGGGGTTCTGTATTAACCTGGTGCTGCACCAGGTGGGTGCACCCTGGTTTCCCATTGAACATGTCTCCAAACTCCTGTAACACTGCTTGAATTTCTCAAACCTAGGTAGGAGATAGCTGTTGGGGCATTGCTACCCCTTCCACTGAGGTGCCAGTCTGATCTTCACTGAGGAGATCAGTCACCAGATCTCCCTCAGACTTTTCTTGTAGTCCACTGCAAATACTCAGCACAAAGACCTCCCCAATCATGGTAAGGCTTCATCATGTTAACATGGTACAATTTGTGCCCCTGCCTCCTGCCTAACAGTTCTACCATGTAGTTAACATCACTGACCTTCCTTACTACCTTGTAGGGACCTCCCAAGCTGCCTGCAGCTTGTTGTGTCAGACAAGAATGAGAACCATTACCTGCTGCCCTACAGCATGCTCTCTAGATCGAGCATTCCTGTTACATCAGACCTTTTTCTGCTGTTGGGCTTCTGCCAGGTTCTCCTGGGCTAAGTCCATGAGTTTCCTGAGCCTGGTCCCAAGGTTTAGGACATATGTCACAACAGACTCCTGGTGAGATTCACACTCACCCTGCACCTCGTCATGAATCAAATGTAAAGGCACCTCACCCTATGTCCATGCAGCAACTCAAAGGGTGAAAAACCTGTGGATTCCTGGGGTACCTCTCTGTATGCAAACAACAGATGGGGCAAATATTTGTCCCACTCTCTCTTAAACTGGTCTACAAATGCCTGTAGCATGGTCTTTAGTGTAGAGTTTAACCTCTCCACAAGATCATTAGTCTGGGGATGGTAGGGGTGTTTTTTAGGTGCTTCACCACACAGCGCTTCCACAGACAAGCCAGCAGGTCTGACATGAAATTGGCACCTTTGTCAGTCAGTTTTTCTCTCTCTGGAAACCTATCCTGCTGAAAATCTCTAACAAAGCATTTGCCATCTTCAATGCCTCAATGGAGGACTGAACCACTGCCTCAGAGTATCTGGTAGCATAATCTACTACCACTAGTATATATTTCTTCCCTGTGGAACTTGGGATACTCAGAAGCCTCACAATATCCATAACTTCCCTCTGAAATGGCTCTTCAGTCAGAGGCAAAGGCATCAAAGGAGCTTTGATCTTGTCTCCTGCCTTGCCTACTTTTTGGCACTGCTCACAGGTCCTGCAGTACCCTGATACATCTCTTGCAATCCCAGGCCAATACAAGTTCTGCATAATATGTCTCTTGGTCCACTTTTTGCCCATATGTACTGCAAAGGGGATATCATTGGCTATGACTAGAAGGGCCAGAAGGTAGGCTGTAGGCACTACCAACTGCTGTATTATCACACCCTCTAGGCCTCCCTCAGGGGTCGACTCTCTGTACAATAACCCTTTGTTCCAGTATACAGATTCCACTTTTCTCTGAGAATCAAGTGCCTCAATAGCTCCCTCACTCAAGCCTCTCAGTGTAGGGTCTGAGACCTGAACCTCTCTCAACTCTATCTTTGTAACTCTTCCCAGCCCCCTTCCACAGAAAGTCTGGTATCCTCTGACAGTGGTGCCTCACTGTCACCCTGGGTACTACCACTTACCTCTGACCTTGCAGTCACTCTGCCCAAAGGAACATTAGTACCAACCAGCAGCTGTGGCTTCCTTCAGGCTCACTGCCACAGGGTAGTTCCCTCTCTGAAATAGCCACCTCACCAGCCCTGGCTTCAGGTTTGAGGCTTGTCTGGGTCTCCCCAAAGCTACCAGACCCACATGCCTGTCTCCAAGCCTGACTGCCTGTAACTTTCACACAAGTTACTGCATTATCAAAATCATTCCCTATCAAAACATCTGCAGAGATATCCTCAAACACACCTATTTGCTTGCTTCCTTTTCCACCCTCTCAGTCAAGGTGAACCCTGACCAAAGGCATTTGGAATAGGGTCTCTCCTAAAGCTCTGACTGGAGTGGACTGCCCAAACAAGTACTGCTCCTCTTTAACCACTACAGACTTCACAATTATTATGTAAGAGGCTGTGTGCCCCTTAGCGGTGTCCTGTTTTCCATCCACTAAGATTGGATATAAACTTTGCTGATAGATTGGTACCCCCATTCTCTCCAGAAAACTTATCATTGGCTTACTGTTATTCCCACTTGCTGGCTCCCCCACCTTGGCTCCATGGACATATATATAATACATGGCCCCATTGGTTACATTTATAGGTTCATAGGTGTTTACTAAGGTAACAACAACAAGGGCCTTTTTAAGCCTAGCGATGCATCCCAAATCTCTGACAAGTTCTGATACCCTTGAAAAGCTTAAGCATGGGCCTGGGAGATTAACCATTTACAGGTTACCTGTTTGCATTAGAGATATAGGTGTCAAACCAGGGATGAATTTCTGGTTTCCCATCCAATTGTCCAAGTTGCACTTGAATTGGGTTTGGGAGGAACTCTGCATCACATGGATGGGGAGCCTATTCCATAGATGGGGTAGTCTCTGGGATACATATCTATCTCTCCATCAGGTCCTATTTATATCACAGGCAAGTTTTAAGTCTTTAGAATGGGTAATTCTGTTACTGTTAGTTTTGTGGATATGCAGGAGGTCCATCAGAGTGGGATCTGACAATGCCCTGTATGCCAGGCATAGATCTCCCTTCAAAAGCCTCTAAGAGACAGAATACAGGGATAGGGCCTTGAGGCAGTCTGCATAGGACATATTGCTTACACCCTGTATTCTTTTAATAAGGAGCCTTTGTGGACGTTACAGTTTTTTTTATTTTATTTATTTTATTTTTATTTTACATTTGTTGACCGGGATCGTCCGACTGGATACATGTCCATTTTCAGTGGAGGCCCGGGGAGAAAAGCTCTACAATGTCAGAAGGTTACATACATGTTCAATATTACATATTATTACATTTAGTAGTGCAGTTAAGGAGAAAGATATACAGTATATATCGTATCAAAAACAGTCTAGCAATAGCTATCCAAAAAATACAACAGTTCCTATACAAATTTTATAAAGCATGTTAGGTTAAAGGACAATAGCAGCCTTTCAGCTTGAATACTATACAATGTTCTGGTTTAAGGTTATAGGTTCCTACCCTAGGTTGTCTTTTTAACAGAGTTTTAAGGGTTACAGATATGGTCAGAGATTGAACTAAAACTTAATGCCAAGAATGCATAATAGTATCCTTTGGGAAGTCATCCATCCCTGGTAACTACCATACAGTTGTTGGATATGTCTGGTTAGGTACATACCAAAGTGGGCATTGTAATCAATGATAGGTCTGATGAATGCCAAATACAGTTGAACAATGACTTCCTTGGACTTATATGCCATGCTTTTGTGTATAAATTGTGCAACATAGAATGATTTCCTCACTACTCTAGACATGTGATGATCAAAGGCTAGATTACTGTCTATGTGTGTCCCTAAGTCCCTGACTACTGGGTTAACTCTAAGGGATGTGTTGTCAATATGGTAGTTACCAGGGATGGATGACTTCCCAAAGGATACTATTATGCATTCTTGGCATTAAGTTTTAGTCCATGGCTCTGACAACAGTTGTTTGTCTGTGTTAGCCCCCCCTGGATAACATTTGTGTCAGTGTGAGATTCAATGACAGCTCTTAATTTGCAATCATCTGCAGATTTAGTCAGCCAGAGACCACTGACATTGGCCTTGACTTCTGAGAAGTAAATGCCAAAAAGTAGTGGTCCAAGGACTGATCCCTGAGGGACTCCACTTGTGACTGGCCTCTTTGTAGAGGTGGACTCTCCAATTCTGACTTCCTGGGTCATGTATGTAAGCCGGTTGGCTATCCATTGGGTGACATACGGGTTTGTACCTAACCTCTTAAGTTTGTCAACAATGCCCGACTGGGTATTGTGTCAAATGCCTTGGCCAGATCAAGGTAGGCAGTGTGAATGATTTTGCCCTCATCCATTGCTTTGGTGACCTTTTCAAAGAAGTTCCCCAGGTCGAGTAGGCATGATCTGCCCTTGATGAAACCAAACTGGGTTGGTTCCAGTGTCTGGAGGTTTACTACTTCTCTATTGATCATCTCCATGATAATTCCTTCCATGACTTTACATATAAGACTAGTGAGACTTATGGGTTTGTAGTTTCCAGGGTCTGTAGATGGCCTACCTTTGTACAGAGGGATGATTGTTGCCTTTTTCCATTCATGAAGCACGAAGCCTGTTTGGAGGCTACAGTTAAATAGTAATTCCAGAGGCCCTGATAGTCATGTTTCATGCTATTTAGAAGGCATCCTGGGATATTGTCTGGGCCCATTGATGCAATGCTCTTGGTCTTAGAGAGAGCATTAAGGACCTGTTCCCTAGTGATAGTAGGGGGAGTTATATTTGATGGTATTTCCTGAGGGAAGGTTAAAACATTTAACCCTTGATGCTGGCCGTGTACCTGAACTAGTGAATTCCCCTCTTACTGGGGGACTCTGTTGGGGTAGTTTAGGCTGCTCACCGTGGGTTCCATTATATCCATGTGTAGCACTGGGTATCTCCTTCCTATGCAGTGATGCCCTGCTTGTTAACTAGATATCCCCTTTTTTCACCAGTTCATTTGCAGAGTTACATTTTCAATCTGCCAACCAGATTCTCATGTCCTCAGACAAAGTGCTAAGGGCTTATTCCCTCACCATAAGGTCTGCCAGCCCTTCAAAAGTGGTGACCTGACACCCACTCAGCCACTTAATGAGTGCTTAACTCAGCAATATAATCAAACACACTTTCATCTGCCTTGCATCTATGCTCACAAAACTTTTTTTCTGTAAGTTTTAGGTGTTAACTTAAAAAATCCAAGTAAATATAATCCAAACAAGATCAAGCAGTAGAGGCAACCATGTACCATCAAAAACACCAAGGACTCAGTTGTAAGATTATTAAAGTCTTTTAATGTGCACATTAAAATACTTTATTCATCTTACAACTGAGTTTTTGGCATTTTTGATGGTACATGGTTGCCTCTACTACTTGATCTTATTTGGATTATACAATACATTTTATACTAGCAGTGAGGCATTTACCCTGTGGAGTGTGTTGTGTTTTGTGTTTCTTTTACATCCAAGTAAATATTTGTTTTACTTTTTCATACTTTAAACAATCAATATCAGACAATTTAGAAACAGCAGTTACAGCTTTACCATGGAGTAAGGGGGTCAGGAGCTGTACCCAGAGCCCTTGGTCAACATTATACTGTTGACATACCATTTCAAATATATAAATAAAACTATCAAAATGACCACAGTCTGTAAACTTTGGAAGAAATTTACTGACCTTTATTGCTTCTGGGGTTCGGTTTTTCCCTTCTCCATTACTTCCATTACCCTGGAGAAGAGTCAGCATCTCCATCTCATGTTGATGCTCCTTCTCATTTTCTTTAGCCTCCAAAAATCTGCAGTCTCTCATTCGTTTCAACCTCCAAGCACCACAGGCTCTATTTATTTTAAGCCTCCAAATGCCACTGTTTATCATTTCCAAATGTCTGGCCTCTAGTTCAAGTCTGTTTAACTCTAGATGGATTTTTAAGTCCTCTGAAGAAAAGGTTTACTGTCATGTTTTTGAGGGCTGCAAATTCCAATCAACAGACTAGTTATCCTCCTGGCTGCTGGTCTGAGCTGCTACTAATGCTGAAATAATTTCCTCTTTAGTCAGGTTGGCATGCACCAGTCCTTTGGCTTAGCAAACCTTGGCTGACTGGTTCTATGTCAGCTTGTCATAATCCTCTGCTGACATTATTGCCTGCTTTCCCTGACTAAACTAAACTAACAATAAATAAATAAAACTGTTGTGAAATGAAACTCTGAATGTTTACCTTGTGGCTGGTTGAGAGTTCATCCATGTTTAGTGACAACTGCCTACAAGCTACAGAAGTTCAATTAATATCCACACCACTGCTCACCAATATGTGATGTCCCCACTCTGGCCCAGTAATAAAATACCCTGAATCCTCACCACGGACACTGGAGAGGAACATTTACTTGGAACAAAAATGGATACACCCACTATCTCCAGAAGCAGCTTTCTGGATTTCTCTATTTGTCTCCCTCCAGGTCCCCAGTAAGACTCTCCACTGGTACAACTGTTGAGACCACAGCTGAGTGTCCAAGCCACGTTCTCTATCACTATCTCTGTTGAACCAGTGCTTTGTGCCCCTGTTCCAAGCAGCTGTCACACATACTTTTTAAAATTTTATTTACACACACACACACACACACACACACACACACACACACACACACACACACACACACACACGCGCACACACACACACACACACACACACACACACACACACACACACACACACACACATGGGAAAGGTTGACACAGATTTACTAGTTATGTCCCCTTCTGCCCAGACTATAAGGTTGTTACACCACCACTAGACACTCCAAAGCCAGCTACTCTAAGGCTCTTGTAAGGGTACCCAATTATACTGAGTGAAATTAATATTAATACAAATGGTAGTTTAACCAACATCAAGGCTTTCAGGTGTGGCCAGAACTGTCACCAAATATATAGGTTCATCGGTTCATAGGTAGGTACTAGCCTATCAACCATAGGGCCTATACAAGCCTAGCCAAAAAGATACCCTGGCTTTTACCACCGAACAAAATTATTTTCCTGTGCCCCTGTCAAGCAGAGCCACAGAGGTGATCCTCAGGGTGAATTTCCTATTTCCCATCTAATCATCAAGATTTTTTTTTTTGAAGAGTGTTAATGAGAAGCTTTGTTTGATATAGATAGGTAGTTTGTTCCAGAGTATGGGAAGTCTCTGGGACAGGAATCTATCCCACCAGCATGTTCTGTTTATTGTGGTGACAAGGTTTAGGTCCCTGGAGCGTGTAGCTCAGAGGGATTGGGATTCCTTTAAGTGAAGCATGTCCAACAGCTCTGGGTTTGACATAGCTTTGTATGTTAGGCAGAGATCGCCTCTGAGTAGGCAATATGCGATGGAGTAAAGCTGGAGTTTTTTGAGACGGTCTGCATAGGACATCTGTTTGAGGCCAGTAATCCTCTTTGTGAGGTATTTCTATGGCCTTTCCAGTTGTTGTAGATGTCTTATGAGGTACATACCAAAAGGGGCGTTGTACTCTATAATGGGTCTAATGAGTGATGAGTAGAGGGGAACAATGACCTCTTTTTTTGGATGAGAAACCTTTTGTGATGAGGTGTGCCACATAGAAGGATTTCCTGACTACTGTGGCAATGTGATTATCAAAGGTGAGACTACTGTCCACCTGTGTCCCAAGGTCTCTTATCACACTTTCGGTGTGAAGTAGAGTACCACCTATGTGGGTACAGAGTTTTTACCAAAGGGGATGACAATGCACTTTTTGGCATTGAGCTTGAGGCCATGGCTTTGACACCAGGCATCTGTCTCAGTGAGGCTCTTTTGTAGGATGTCCACATCGTTAGGAGTTTCAATTATGGCTCCTAGTTTTCAGTCATCTGTGAACTTCATTAGCCAAAGACCTTCTGTGTTAGCCTGTATTTCAGAAAAGTAGATACCAAACAGGAGAGGACCCAGGACTGAACCCTGTGGTACTCCACTTGTCACTGGTCTGAAGTTGGATTTGGAGTCTGCAACTTTCACAGTGTGGGTTCTGTCAGTGAGCCAGTTGGCAACCCATCTTGTGACATAGGGATTTATACCTAGTTTAGTGAGTTTATCTATAATTCCAGAGTGGAGGATGGTGTCAAAAGCCTTGGCGAGATCTAGATAGGCTGTGTGAACCACCTTACCATCATCTACAGCTTTGGTGACTGCTTCAAAGAAGTCAATCAGGTTTAGGAGACATGATCTGCCTTTTACAAACCTGAACTGGGTGGGGTCCAGAGTTTTGAGATTACCAATGTCTTTGTTTATAAGGTCCATGATGATACGTTCCATGGCCTTGCAGACTAGGCTCGTTAGGTTAATGGGGCCATAGTTCCCAAGGTCCATGGTGGCTCCCCCTTTGTGGACTGGGATAACCATCACTGTGCACCCATTCAGTGGGCACAAAGCCTGATGTGAGGCTATGACTGAATATGGTGCTTAGGTGGGGTGCCAGTTCATTCTGTAGTTCATGTAAAACGCAACCTGAGATGTTGTCAGGTCCCATGGATGCTGTGTTCAACTACTTTCAGAGATTAAAGCATTCTCTAAAAAAACAGCCACAATGAAAAGTTTAAATATATTTAATAATAAGATAAGAACATGAAAATACTAAATATCTATTTACAGTAAACACCAGAGTTTCAATCACAGGACATAATAAAATAATTCAGGGAAACAATGGTTCTGACACCAATCCTGCTAAAAACTTGAAACTTGAAAACTTTTAATAAAAATAAAACAATGATAAAATAAAACACACTGGCTCATAAACTGGATAAGCGCTTTTGGTGTAATACCTTTTTCAAATCCTAAATGTTAGCCAGCAAAACTTCCTGTTAAATACCTTCATTCTCTGGTATTCACTAATTCAAAGATACTTAGTAGTCATAGCAATGTATACACCCTTTCAATTAAGTTATTTAGAATGATGAAGAGGTTTTCCTTTTATTGCAGGTTTTAAAGGAACAAATGCATTTAGACCTAGTGGCTGATCTGAACGAAGTTCATTATCCACTTCAGTTCTTCAATTTCTGTTTGATTTACTAAATCACCACCTCTTAATGTTTCATGGAGCCTAGTTAGTGTCATAAACTTAAAAGAATGGCTACCGTTTGCACCAAAAGCGCTTATCTGGTTTATAAGCCAGTGTGTTTTATTTTATCATTGTTTTATTTTTATTAAAAGTTTTCAAGTTTCAAGTTTTTATCAGGATTGGTGGCAGAACCATTCTTTCTGTGAATTTTGTACTTTGATGTGCTCTGTCTTTGGTGACACTACCTACTTTTTCTTTTTTGCTGAGATATTAAAATAACACAGATGAATAGATTTATACAGTTACAGAAAAACAATGCTTAACTAATTTCACTACATTTTTCTAACTGATTTAGAGAATTACTATCCATGGTTACTTACTAGAGCAAAGTAAGATGAAGTAGGTGAGGGATCCTTCTGTGTCAGGTTCCAAGAAATGGACTGCTCCTGAAACTTTAGTCTCCTCTAATATTAAAACATTATTTCTGTACAGAATGATATCACATACATCTGGTCATCTGTCTTCTGCTGCAGCTCCTGGAAGTCATAAAACCATAAAACACCTTCACTCTTCCTACATAAGCTAATAAACCATACTTCTTACAGACATTATATCTCTGGTTTCATTCAAAACTGTGAGGTTAACATCTTTATGTCCTAGGGCCAGTAAATTAATTTCTTATTATTTCTCAAAGTTTGCTGGAGCTGAGCTTAATCTCTTCTCTTTCAGTACCCTCTGTTAAAACATACACATTTAAACAGTTATAATACTGTACAATCAGATATACATGTATATTTATTTTCTGTCCAGCAGGGCACACTGTTGATACATTTTTAACACAAGCAACTTTACAAATACATTTTTAAACACAAGCATCTGTACAAATCAGTTTGATATACAAATGACATATAATTCCTTACAAAATTCCAGCTAGCTGTGCTGGCATATATTACACATCCACTGCCGTACTTCTCCTGGCCTAGCTGGCAATATCTCACATAATCACAGAGGCATATGCATATTTTATCCAAAATGTTAAAATTCACATGAGTTCTTTAAGTAAGAGGGTATTAAAGTAAATTGAAGAATTTTTGATATTAGTTTAATTGAAAACATAAGGTGAGAACTTCATAATATGGCCTGTTCAAGGGGAGATAACAAAGTTACTAACAAAAAAGTTAATTGCATAACACTGAGCCTTTCCTAACTGTACTAGAGGCTATGGTTCCATTGATATATTGTGGTTTATGAACAAGCAACATCTAAGAAGCATCTTCCCTTTGTTTGTTTGTTTGTTTGTTTTGTTAACCAGGTTGGTGGACTTTTTTTAGCTAGGACCTGGGTCTATAGCGAGATACCACATAAATAACAGTTTGAATTAGATAGTATAGTACAAAAAAGTTAGCAGCATTTACATGACATATCTGCATATACATGAACTACAAGCATACAAATAAGATACATGACAAAAAGATTCTAGTGTAAGGATCAAATAAAATTTCTAGCATCAACATTCCTTCCTCGTAGTGCTGCTGAATATATTGTAAGTGTCTTTCTTTTACTGCATATGCCTATTAAAGTAGCACTGACACCCTCATGTCACACAAAGCTACTCAATGTCAATCTTGATAAAAGCCTAGATTCACAAGGTGTGCCTCAGGTCCAGATCCAGCACATGGTGACCTACACAGTTCAGTTAATTTCCAAATGCATATCTTTCATGAGTAAGTAAGTCATAATCCCTCATTGACCTATCATAGAATAGAAGAGCCACTTCAGCATGTACCTCTCGACGTATCTTATCCAACTTGAAAAGCTTCAATGATCTCTGACCAAGAAAACTAGTGGCTTAAACTCACAGGAGAAAAGATGGGGAAAACAGAATTAATATTGATTTTTTTTGTTAACTGTTAAAAAATAGAGATTTTATGACAGACAGATTAAATGTTCCCCTCACAATATTATCTCATATAACTAAAATCCATCACTGTAAGGGTTGGCACTTCAAGGACAACAGGGCCACTTCTTATCTCATACAACCTTCTTTGTGAATTGTGATGTATCTTTTTCTGGTACAAAGCTATGTCAAACCCAGAGCTGTTGGACATGCTCCACTTAAATAAATCCTAATCCCTCCAAGCTACATGCTATAGGGACCTAAACCTTGTCACCACAATAAAGAGAACATGCTGGAGGGATAGATTCCTGTCCCAGAGACTTCCCATACTCTGGAACAAACTACCTATCTATATCAAACAAAGCTCCCCATTAGCACTCTTCAAGAAAAATCTTGATGATTGGGATGGGATGGGAGCTAGGAAATTCACGCCGGAGATCACTTCTGTGGCTCTGCTCAACAGGGGCACAGGAAAATAATTTTCTTGGGTGGTGAAAGCCAGGGTACCTTTTTAGCTAGGCTTATATAGGCCCTAGGGCCAATAGCCTAGTACCTACCTATGAAACTGGCTTTCTGAATAATGAAAAACTTCAACTTGATTGACATTTTACACCAATACCAAAGCAGACAGTACCACAAATATCATAAATGAAAGACCTTAACCTTCACATACCCATAAATAAAACATACACAACAGATTACTAACCTCACAAGTCTCAGACTTAAATCATATGTTTCCTCGTCACATCAAAAAATGCAAGACTTTGGCTGCATTCCAAACTACTGTGGACAAAATTGTCTTCTATTGCAGGTATCATGTCACTACTTGATCAGGGAACCTAACTTATTCAGTTCATCTTTAGCTTAGCTAATTAGGCTTTTCAAAGGCCTTCCAGACTACATGTCTAGAAACTATGACCACCTATATCAACAGTTTGTGATGACCTGAGCTGAACATTTTCAGCCTATGCAAAGGGTTTAGAAGTAGATATCCACATGTATCTAAGCACGTAATGTTTGAAATATGCCTCCCTCAGCATACACTTCAGTACAAGTACTCCATGCATTTGGTTATTTCCCACATTACTATTCTATCAGTACATGCAATGGTTCAGCAATAACACTTGCATTCCACTAAAAGTCTGCAATCTACTTATAGCTTCTAATGCATGACGCCAGAGTGGCCATTGAAGTATCCTTCCTCAGAGGTAACAGTGAGCATTCACTTCTGTTTACAAGACTATAAAACAGTCCATGCATAAGTGAAATAACTTTTTAAAAGAATGGCCTACATGAAAAAGATTTATACACAGGAAACATTGAACACCTAAAAATCTAAACTGAGGGGGCACAATCAGTAAATGCAAAACAGTGACCAATACATCTTACCTAGATCTGCAGGCAAATTTGGAGGAAAAGCCTTCTTTTGCAAACTATTTTAGGAAGAACAGGGTGATAAACAATACCTGAATGGTAAATACTGGGTAAATTATATTGCAAAAACTTAGCAAATATTCCACTGTAAATAATGAATGGGTTTGTCAATAAGGTGGCTTGGGGTTGTGCCTTGCTTTCTTTTTCTATTTATGTAACTATTGTGATACAAACCTGAACATCAGAGTATAGCTATTCAGAGTATTGTTTGCTCTGTACATTCTGCTCATTGTTGAGCCCAGGCCATTGTTGAAAAGAATGGTCTGTTGACTAGTCCACCAACCCATCCAACAATTAACTAAACCAGAAAAAAGTGAGGTCTTCTACCTCAGCTGGTACAAAGACTTATTTCCTTGTCACTACATCATTAACATCATTGTACTTAATACTTAACAATACGGGTTCCTATCAGCAGACCAAAGACGCATGTTTTCGAATGCGTCTTGATCGAACTGACAAAACCGAAACGGCAAAATATCAAAGCGGCACGTAAGCAAATTCTTTCCCTCGGTACTTTGCCATTTTCGGCACTGTAGTGCGGCCTCGGAGTTGGTATATTTAAGTAGGGGGGGGGGCAAAGCCCCCCACTTAATTTCATGTTTTAATGGGGTTTTTTTGTTTTGTTGGAACAGCGATTTTTTTCCCTTGGAAAAAAAAATCGCTGTTCTGATAGTTCGGTTTTGTAAGCTTTCATTTACATGGGGTCGATTAATCACCGTTCGCTTACCTAAGCGTTTGGTGATCTAATATAAACCCAACAATACTAGTCATTCAACTAAATGTCTTCTGCAAAAATGCTTTATTGCATCTATCTTGTTGGAGCTGGCAAATTGTTCATAGAAGAATGTCTGTGCCTGTGTGTGGTACAGTATATTTGTTTAAACACTGTCCCCCTCTGACAAATTCTCTTTCCTTAACAGAGTCAAATGGTTCCCCATTTGGAAACATAAGTTAGATGATCATCAAACAAGTCTTGTAGTAACTTGCCATTATAAATAAGAGAGCATTCTCCCTATGTAGCATGCTAAGTAATTAAACAATACAGCTGTGTGTGGGTAAATCAGGATTTATGCATAGCTGGTGTGAGTTGATCATGAGGTTGAAGCATAAGTGATTAAACAGAGGCATCTGTGGCTGAACCTAATATACCCACAGACAGGAGTGGATTATTGCTATTATATAATTACATTTTGTTGGGAAAGAAATTGCATACCTTTTTTAAAAAACGTATTTGTATAAGAGCACTTTGGCCTTCTTCCATGTTGGCTTCCCTATACTGTTGCACTGTGCATCCGAATGTAACTAATGTTCCATGACTGCACAGTATATCAGTGCAGTACAGGAGAAGGGACAAAGAAAACAGAATCTCTACTGCTTTTTTTTTTTGCTAACTGTAAAAAAAAAATAGAGATTTTATGAGGGACAGAGCAAAAATATAAGGAAAAATCTGGTAATTTGCTCTTTAAGTTTTGCAAAACATACCCGATTTCTTATATTTTGCTCTGTCCTTCAGCATATGCCAATAGAAAGTCTGGCTGCTCAGTGGTACTTCCGAGGCCAGATTTTTTTCTTTTGGTATATCTTCTATTTACAACGGGCATGTTGGTCGAGCTGTCCAATCAATGTGCTCATTTTTGAATACTAATTAGCCTTTATTGTATAATTTATTCTTTTAAATGATTCACAACAATCTTTCTTTAAAAAAAAAAAAACAGATGATGAATACTCTAAAAATGATATTTGTAGTTTGCTAAATCGATCATATTAGTGAACTTGTGACACATGATGTTTTACATATACATTGTAGCTATAATTGTTTTTTTCTAATATAATGCTACTTATAAATTCTCTCTGTTAATATGATATACTATTAATCCAGTTTATTGTGTTGTTGCTGGTATATATATATATATATATATATATATATATATATATATATATATATATATATATATGTGGGATCCGGACACATGCTCGACTGGCATATGTCTGAATCACAAAACAACGAACACACATACACGAAAGCGCTTAACATCGAAAAGTGCTTTCATGTATGTGTACCTGTTTCGTAGATCGGACTACAGTGTGGGTAAGGGAAAATTCCCTTTTCCCCACTGTAGTGCGATCTCGGAGTGAGAATATTAAAGTGGGGGCATGTGGGGTTCGCCTCCCTGCAGAAATGTTGATTTTTTTTTGAACTACACATACACGGAAGCGCTTTTCGATGTTATGCACTTTCGTGTATGTGTGTTCAATGATTTGTGATTAGGACATATGCTAGTCGAGCATGTGTCCTAGACCCATATATATATATATATATACGTATAGACACACACACACACACACACACACACACACACACACACACACACACACACACACACACACACACACATATATAGGATCTATATCACATAGTTAAACTTAGTATTTATGAAAGAACTCATCGAACTTAGTTTGTCGAAACGTCTTTTTGTCAAATTATCATTTTAGCGAATATTTTCCCAGGGAAAAGAACCAGTAGTCCAACTACCGATCATCACAAAATAGTGCAAAATTTAAAACCAACTCAGGTGGGGGGCTTCACCCTCACACCACCCCCAATGTGGGGCACCTCCCCCAAATAAATATACCAACTCTGAGATCGCACTACAGTGGGGAAAGTGTCAAATTCCCAGTCATGGCCACTGTGTTTTTTCCCTAGGAAAATATTTGCTAAAATGATCGTTCGACAAAAATGAGTTTCAACAAAGTGAGTTCTGAAGAGGTATTCGATAAATAGTAAGTTCAACAATATGATGTAGACCCATTTTATACATACATATATATATATATATATATATGGATTCACTTTAGAATCTCAAAATACTGAAATATCAAAATTCAGTATTTTGAGCCCATAAAGTGGAATCCTGAAAAGAGCAAAACCTCAGAAGTGTGAAATTCAAAACCTCGAATACCAGAGGTTTTGAATTAGTGCTTCTGGTGTTTTGCTGTGGTTATGGATTCAGGTAAGTGTGTATGTGTTAAGGGTTTTGGGTAGGGGCTGTGGTGTGTGTTAGTGTGTTTTGTTGCTGTGATGTATGTGTGCAAGGAGAATGTAGCTTGTGTGGTGGTGTTTTGTGTGTGCTTGCATGTAGTGTGACCTCAGAGTTAGAATATTTAAGTAGGGGGGGTGTAGGGGGCGCAGCCTCCCACATGGGGGGGGGTGCATGAGGTGTTTACCTCCTGCTTTTATGTATTAGAGAGCTTGTGTTTGTGTCTGGGGAGGAAGGTGTGTGTGTGTATGTGTATATGTGTGTGTGTGTGTGTGTGTGTGTGTGTGTGTGTTTGTGTGTGTGGAATAGAAGCGCTAATTCAAAACCTCCGGTGTGCGAGATTTTGAATTTCGCACTTCTGAGTTTTCATTGTTTTCAGGTTTCAACTTTATAGCCTCGAAATACTGAATTTTGATATTTCAGTATTTTGAGGATATAAAGTGAATCCATATATATGTATGTATATGTAAATATATATATATATATATATATATACACACACACACACACACACACACACAGTATCTGTGTGTGTGTGTGTGTGTGTGTGTGTGTGTGTGTGTGTGTGTGTGTGTGTGTGTATGCTCTGTATATTTCTTAAGTAATAAAATGCTAAATATTTTTTTAATTCCAGACTATTGAAATAAAGTATTTTTTGCAGTCTATGTACTAGAGTTGCATTAAATTCTCTTTTGTTAATATGCATGTGTAGTAAGTAATGACAGTATTCTGTAACAAGTAGCACTTATGTGCTTATTTGAAGTTTTAATTAATGAGAGCTTTTTATTTTTATCTTATTTCCTGGACTGTGAGTGGATATGCATTGCAAATATATGTCTTTGTACTTAAGACAAACACACATTGTTGAGATGCGTAGCTAGAATCTATAGCCACACTATGGGTAATTATGTAGAACTACAAAATAGCAGTGTGTTTTAATTAGCACTACACAGATGCACTACCCATTTCCAAACATGCATCTATGTGCCTGCTAGTGGCTTCTGATTTGCCTTAATAGACAAATACCTTTGAACTGACCAGTGATTCAGTTTATAGCTGACAAGGGATCACTTGAACAAGTTAATTTCTCTGGCTTACAAGTATTTATACACATTAAATTAATAAGCAACCGAGAACAACAAATAAATTAAAAGAATGACTACAGTGATATTGATCTGAGAATGTAGTCTTACTTTGAAGCTGCCACAGAGATAAACCCAGAGACATTACATATTCCACACATGCTTTTTAATGACTGCATGTTTATCAGCAGATCATTCATATCATGATCCGTTGCTCACACTAACCGTTTAATGCACTAAGCTTGGCTTGCGTCATTAAACCTGCATATCAAAACAAACACCATCAATTTGCCCAGGCTTCTCAAAACACCAGATTATATTGCAATAGTTCTGAGAAAGATATTTCAAAAAAACACACTCCTTGCAATACGAGAGCTGATTCAGTTCTCCTTGCATTTATATTCTGTATAGGGTGAGGTACTTCATTACACATCTACTCACAAAAATACCAGTGTAATCAAAATATACCCATTTTCACTGAGGTGCTGCATTGCTGGTGTTGATATTTAAAGGGATGGGCAGATGAAATTGGGAATAGCAACCCTGCAAAAACATTTTGTTTCCTATTGAATTGAGAGACAGGTTCAATAAATGTTGATGTATGCTTATTTGAGCAATAGGAATTTGATTAGCTTACCTAGAACCACCTATACACATATTTGGACTTGAATTCTATAAAAAAATGTTATATGTTTTTGTGTGTCTATGTCTTTCTGTCTGTCTATACAAATACTAACACATTATGTATATATAAATATTTACATGTGCAGTGAGTATGCACAATATATATTTATACACACATATGTGAATGTGTATCTTTCTATGCAGACCCATTCACTCATCTCTAAGTTGTTTGATATTATTTCAAAAGAAAACTATAGGAATGACAGTTTGGCATAAAAATATATATTTGGCTGTTTCTTACAGTGCCATCTTTCTCTGCAGTTTGTTCATTTAATGTAGAATCATCCAATGATTAGTGACTTCAATTTGTGCTTGAAGGAAGTCCATTGTCAGCCTGGGAAGTTGTGACATTGGAAGAAGAGCAAACGGATATTGGCTATCTTTCTTTGTGGCAGGGCAACATGCATCTTGAGACCTTGTCAGCTTCTTTAAAAGAAACGCTAGTAGGAAGAACAAATGCCATTTATCTTCTGCAGCACTGAAAAGCATGCACATCGTAATACATGCATAGCTCAGGCTGGAAGAAAATCAATGTTAATATATGTTGCTTCTGTTATTAGAAATCACTGCTGAGCCCTCATAGAGTATGTGATAATTATCAGTGAAATGACTGCACTAATTACGAAGATGGCATAGTCCACAGACAGAAGTAATATAACATTTATAGTATTATACAGTAAAGCAGTAACTCCATGTGCCTTACTGGGTACTGCAGTTCTGACTCTCAGTTTAATTTAGTTTTATACATCAGGTAAATCTCCAGAGCAAAATGTTCCTTTATGTTGTAGAAAGCTTCTAAATCACAATCATAGAGATATTTTTATATGTAGTCTCCAACTGACCTAAACAAGATACTTTTAGGAGGAAACTTAAATTCAAAGTGAACGTACAACTCTACATATTCTAGAAGGCAAGATTAGACGGCAGATATAAGAAGAAAAAGATGCATAACATCGAAAAGCACTTCAGTGTATGTGTAGTTCAAAAAAAAAAATCTACTAAACATTACTCCATAGTGCCTACAATAAATGTCATACCTAATGTATGTACCTATGTGACATGACATTTTTCTTGAGGTAGCATGTGGACTGCATTTTTTACATTGAAATGTACTTAAATATTACTAACTGTATGTAATATATAAAGTTGAAAATATGTGCATTAGTGTTTCTTGCAGAACATGGTTTGAAAGGTGTTGCAAAATAGATCTGTATTTGACAAATCACAACTTACTATCTGAAGTATCATATAAAATATATATTTTGGTAGCTAGTATGGACCACTTAGCTCTCCCAGTCTGCATATCCCGATTTTATTGGCAAAGCACTGAAGATAGTTAACCAGCATCAAATTCCTTTCTGTGCTCAAACAATACATCTAAAGTTTACCCACTCTGTCTAAACCTATAATATGCTTGCTTTCTATTATGTGAGAACATTTAATAAAATCATGGCAGGGCTCGCTACTTGGCAGTGCGCACATTGGCTCTAGATGACTGTGACCATTGAAGTGACACTCTAACCCTATGTGCAAACATGGGAAGATGGAGTTGTGGATGGATGGATGGATTTAGTAAATACTGTTACCTCTGCACTTTCATATGCTACTCCCTCTCAATTTTCAAATAGCCTCCTTTTAATATATCTCTCTTTGTAAAACAAAATGTCTGACTTTAATTTTTATATATTTATTCTGAAGTACTGAAATGTTTTTAACATGCAACCAGCTACACTAGTCTCCCATTGTGAGAGGTTTGGATTTCCCTAATTCTACATCATTACAGAGATGAAGTCTTTAAAACAGAAGCTAGGTGTCTCAGATGGACATGTAGTACAGAGCAGTAATAAGGGCATGCTTTGTAGTGACCGTACCACTTGATATTTATCACTGAATCACAACTACCGATTCCCATTTCATCAGTAATGATTGCTTGTTAAGATGTAATCAGCTAATATCGGCATCCCCGACTTCCTCTTCGTTTTTTTGTTGTTTCTGCCTCCTTTCTAACAAATAAACTGACATGTTTATAAGCATTTCCTTTTCACTCCTTGCATCATCTGCTATAGATCCAAATTACTGGCCATTATTGCACTCATACACAGAGATGCACACTTTTTACTTCCAGCCAATGTGCATTATAATTATTAAAGGATATGAATGGTCGGGTCTCATTACGGAAAGTACTATATTACAGGCAGTCCTCAGGTTAAGGACGAGATCCATTTTTTAGACTGTCCTTAAGTCAAATTTGTATGTAAGTCGAAACATATACATATGGTTCTTATTAAATGTCACTTTCTCAAATATTTGCCTCAGTCTAGTATTTATTTTACATTTCTTTGCATATAAAACACTTTAGAAACACTTCCAAACAAAAAAATCTTAAATATAATATGGTAAATTGTAGCTATGCTTCCTTACTTCCTATGAGCTATGCTTCCTAACTTTCTATCAACAAAGCTGGTTTAAGACATCTTGTTATTAAATGCAGTGTTTATGAGGACTTCTTCACAGACACACACACACACACACACACACACACACACACACACACACACACACACACACACACACATAAACAAAGATACCTCTCAACTGTACAGATTTTCGCAGACTGTCCAGATTTTTACCTCATATTTTTGGTCTGTGCCTCATAAAAATCTGTGTTTTTCTGACAAATTACTGGGATGATATGAGGACTGAGGTCACTAAATAATGACATACATTTGAGTTTCAGACTTCAAATCCTACTGAAAATGTATGTTAAAACAAATCCTGTTACTCTAGCAACTTTCTAAGCTTATAAGAGGAATATTTAAAATATGTCCCTATTTTGGGCCTTTGTCCCCCCATTTTGTTAGTCTTTTTCCCAGTTTCTTGCAGGACAGGTTGATAGGTATGTTAAAGACTCAAGTTAGAAAATAATAAGAGACATCTGAGTTTCAGAATTCATACCCTTCAGAAAATTCATGCTAATGCAAAACCTGTTATACTATCAACTTTCTAAGCTTGTAAGAGGGATATTTATTAAAATTGTCCCTATTCTGCAGCATTTGTCTTACTTTTCTTTATGGCTTTGTCCAGATTTCTTGCTGTAAGAGCTTTAGAGGTATTACA